>NW_013666153.1:58620-61653 GCF_000517525.1 Limulus polyphemus
AGAAATCAAATGTTCATACTTCATAGTTTGTGGGATTTCTTCTTTTGCTAAGAAATTGACGCTTCTCATTAACGCAGCAATTTTCTTTTCTGTCGCGACTGCCCCCCAGTGGCACAGTGGTATGTCTGCGGACTTACAACGCTAGAAACTGGGTTTCGATACCCGTGGTGGGCAGAGCACAGATAGCCCTTGTGTAGCTTTGTGCATAATTAAAAACAAACAAACAAACTGTCGTGACTGCATTTCTGAGTCGACTGTTGAACAAGAAAAGTATGAACCGTTCACAAAACTGATACAACGCTTGAGTATGAGCATGTTTCTTGGATTTAGAATGTTTGTCGAAATTCCCGGTATTCCCAGTTGCTTTTCGAAAATTAGTAAACGGAGTTGTTGTGAAAACACACCTGTTTTTATGTACTGCATATAAATAATTCTTCAAAAATTCTCGGCAGTACTTAAAAAAATGTACCCCCAAAACAGCCATTCATATTTTTTCTTCCGATTTCTTCTGATATTTAATCAAAGTTGATGAAGAGTGAGATGAAGTTAATGCAGCAGGTTTGACGAATCAACATCATAAGCTCCAAGACTCGGCTACTTAACTTCAGTCGGAGCCAGAGATTCAGTATCAGCATCTCTACTCACTACCTCTAGTCTAGGTTTCTTTGTAAGAAACCATATCATTTATTTCTGCGACATACTTCACCACAAAAAAGTTCAAATTGCAAAGTTTAATCACAACGTTAAATAATGCACAATCCAACCAAATAACGTAAACACACTACTACACAAATAGTTTCCACATGGGCTTGTAAAGAACCGCATTTCTAGAAACGTCCACACGTCTAGTAATGTCTACACACTTCGAGAAATTTGAATAATGTTCGGTAATAAGTTTATGTTTAACCTATACAATCTAACTAATTCTGGATTCTTTGATACAAACCCCTACTTCTCGCGTTACACATTGGCTAGCTTTTAAGGCCAAACACACCTTTCTTTAAGAAGTCACCAGAATTTTGCGTTATTTCGTTTGTATAATCATTGGGCCCAGGTGTTCGATGATCTAATAGTAAATCCTGACGCAAGCGTCATAACTTTGATTCGTTTGTTAACATCTGTAAAAAAGAGAAAATAATTAAAATATTTCTGGGGAGGGGATTTTTTGCACAGGGGTAATTCCGCCTGTAAACCCCCTGAATTCAATACAGTATAAAAGCACGATGTTAATGTGTCTCTATAAATAATCACGCATGTGTTCTAATTGCATAGGACAAAACAAGATGAAAAGAAAAAATATTTGTTGCGGAACAGCTGCAACATTTTGGAAGAATGAAACTATAGTAGTAGCACTTAAAAGACGTTGGGTATATTTTGTTTCTCCAATTATCTTTGAAATTGCAGTTAAAAATTGATATACAAGCACAGAGAACAATAATAAAAAGGGAGTAAAAAGGTAAGTAATTAAGTAAGCATATTTACAATATACAAAAATCGATCTAAATTATTTTTCCTATATAATTCACCAACTTGTGCTAAATCATCTCAACTACCACTATTTCCATGTTATGAACACAGTTAGAGCTAACTGGGTCTAACCCAGTTTATTTGTTTGTAATTAAGCACAAAGCTACACAATGGTCTATGTGGGCTTTGCCCACCACGGGTATCGAAACCCGAATCCTATCGTTGTAAGTCCGCAGACATACCGCTGTGCCACTGGGGTCCTAACTCAGTTATTTGAAGTTAATATTTCCATACCCGATTGCTTGTATGCATATTTCCTCTAACGATATTAATATACAAAAAACAAATAAAACATCAACAATGACTGAATTAATCATCCATAAAAACATTAGTATTTTTACACTGAAGAATGAATACATAGTTAATGAAAGACGCGAAGGAAACGTATTTAGTATGTATTGATAACAAAGTATGTACAGGGTAGGACAAAAGTTACGAAGATAATTGAAACCAAGATAATTTTTGTATATTTCATAGTAGAGTTAGAAATTAAATTATGTCTAAGTGAAATAAACTGTATAGTAATATTAATAAATATGCAATTAAAAATGGGAACATCATCATTTGTAAGTGGGCGAAAGTTGTCAGCAACCACAAAACAATGAAGAAAAAATATGTGTATATATATATATAGAGAGAGAGAGAGAGGGGGGATATTTGAATTATTTCCCGTTGGAATTTAATATTTCTATAAATAAATAAATATTATGGAGAAAAAAAAGAATCATTATTGCAAACAAGAGCACATCGTTTTAATTATAAAACTATAAATTTGCAGGGTCTTCGGCTCAATCCGTCAGCATTTCCATGAGATTTTCCTACTCTGTATTCAATATCATAATTATACTGGTCTAGCTTTCCAATCCAACGTGCCAGTTGTCCCTCTGGTTTCTTTAATAATCTTAACCAGCGTAATGCAGCATGGTCTGTCCTGATGGTAAACCTGGCCCCATAGAGGTAAGGATGGAAGTATGTCAGACTCTTTACTATAGCAAGGAGTTCCCTTCGTGTTACACAGTAGTTCCTCTCTGATCTACTCAGGACCCTACTGAAGTAGTTCACCACATGTTTGTTTTCGCCCACTTTCTGAGACAACACTCCTCCAATTCCGACACTACTAGCATCACAATCCAGTATGTACGGAACTGAGGGATTTGGAAGCTTTAAAAGTGGAGCTGAGGCCAATTTTTCTTTCATTGTCTTGAAAGCATGCTGACAAGAAACTGTCTATTCCAACTTCTGGACTATTTTGTCAACTCATGTAGTGGAGCAAAGTTTCGGTAATAGGTACAGAGATCCAAGAAACTTCTTAACTCTCCCACATTGTCAGGATCAGTTCGCAAACCATGCTCACTTACAATGTGATCCAAGTAAAGCACCTCTTTCTGGAACAAGTGGCATTTATTGGGATGGAGTTTGAAATTTGCTGCTTTCAAACGCTTGAATACTTCCTCTAGCCAGGATACTTCCCCATCAAATGTTGCTGCAACCACAATGACATCATCC
>NW_013666153.1:61707-63678 GCF_000517525.1 Limulus polyphemus
CGTCTCAAATGTTGCTGGAGCATTACTGAGCCCGAATGGCATCACACAGTATTGCCAAAGACCTTGGCCATAACTAAATGTAGTCTTAGGTTTATCTGGTTCAGCCATCTCCACTTGATGGAAACCCGACTTTAAGTCCAGTGTTGAAAACCACCTGGCTCCACTTACGGCATCAAGAGTATCAACAATTCTTGGCAGTGGGTATGAGTCCTTTTCGGTTATACTGTTAAGAGCCCTGGAGTCCACACAGCAATATTGGGTCCCATCGTTCTTCTGGACTAACACGATGGGAGCTGACCAGGGACTATCTGATTTCTCGACTATCCCTTCTCTAATTAGGCCATCCATGACCTTCTCAATCTCTTGTCACTTTGCTGGAGCTATGCTCCTCGGATGGATCTTTATTGGACGGTGCTTGCATGTGTTTATTTTGTGCTCCACAAGGTCTGTGCAGCCAAGGTCATGATCTTCTTTTGAAAAGACATCAGCATAATTTGCCAAAAGTTCTTTTACCTAAAGAGCCTGTGATGATGACAAATGGACTATGCTCTTCAGTTAAATGTTCTGGGAGAGGATGTCCTTTCTTTATGGTTGCATTTCTTGCCTTAACATTGACTATTTAAGTGCTGTGACATGCAGATCAATGGATGTAGCAACACTTACCGTAGTCTGGCCTTTGTTGTTTCCAAACGTCATTTTATCAAAGTTAACTACACACTTCCTCGGTAATAAGTTGTCAAACCTTAATATGCATGGGTCTTCAGTGTCAGCCAAGTATACTTTGTGTCTGTCCTTTATGCCCGTGAGCTCAATAGTTACCCACACTGGTCCCCACAACCTTGCATAATGTCTTGTCACACCACAGAGCTTCTGTCTGGCTTCTGGTACTCCTTTGTGATTTGGCACTTTGATACTCACAAGGATTTGCTGAGATGCAGAATCTATGACAAAGTTGCACTTTAGGTCATCCAGCTTTCCTGTCACGTAGACAATGTGTGTGCTTGCCATTTTACACTTAGCTGTTGGGACATTCAAAATGGGGGTGCTGGGCGTCCCTCAACACTAACCATTACTAGTTCCCCGAGGCTGACTTATTGGTAGTATTCTTCTTACACTGGCTCTTCATATTCGATGATGACAAAACCTTGTCGAAACGTTGTACATTTGCTGTCATGTTAAACTTATATTAAAGTTTTTCTTCATTACCCATTTAAGCCGTCTCCAGCCATTATGGCTCTTCATATGTTCTTGCTCTCCACAATTCCAACAACCTTTCTGGGTAGCAGCCTTTCCTGCCATGACATCTTTCCTGTGTTGAAGTTGCTGGCATTGAGCTCTCTTGTGCCCCAGTTTGTTCTACTGCCAGCAAAGTCCTTCAAACTTCTCCGAAAGCTGCCTTTTTCTGGCCTTGAATACTGATGACTGTACCAACCTTGGTACCTCTGTGCCGGATATAACGTAGAATTCGAATTCAAAAGCTCTGGCCATTACATCGTGCATAGTAGAGGGGTGTGCTTGTTTACTTGTATCTTCAGTTGTGGACTGTCCAAGGCATCTACAAATTGATCTCTCAGCAACAGCTTGAGGACATCGGGTGGTGTAGTTGGGTAGGCTTTGTGTGCCATACTTTCCAAATCCTGTGCCAGCTCTTACAGGCTCTCTCCTTTAGCACGGACTCTCGTCCTAAGCCTAGCCCTGTAGACTTCGGACTGATTTTGAGTTCCATACCTGATTTCTAGAGCAACTGCTCTATAGTTGTGCCTGTCGTCTGCTGACAACTGTCCAAGTATTTCCAGTGGTTGTCCCTTCAGGCTCGTTGCCAGGTACACTGCTTTTTGCTCCTTTATCCATTCATTCATTTCTGCCAGGAGCTCAAATTGTGCTCTATATGCTTCCCATGGTGCCTTCGCATCGAATTCCTGTGGCTTCCTTTGTACTAGATCACCCCCTATTGCTAACACTCATGTCTGG
>NW_013666153.1:63750-64713 GCF_000517525.1 Limulus polyphemus
CTGACACTCATGTCTAGGAATGTGACTTGCTGGCAGGACTGAAGATGTCTGCATTAGGGTTTAGCTGCAGGGTCTGGAAGGGGCTTCCTGTTGTCTGGGGCTGATTAGGTCCATGGCTAATATATCTTCCCTGTATAAAAGAGAGTAAATCGTCCTTTAATGTATTTAATTCACTTTAAAATCTACTAATCTTTTTCATTTGTACTTCATGCTGTTGTTGTACTCTCTCTCCTTGTTTTTCTTGCCACTGTTGCTGACTTTCCTGTAGTTGCTGCTGACTTTCCCGCAACTGTTGGAGACTTTCTTCCTGTTTCTTTTCTCGTTCTTCTTGTTTCCTTTCTTGTTCCAGTTGCCACTGGTGCTGGTTTTCTTGTCACTGCTGTAGTCTCTCTTCTTGTTTATTTTCTTCCTCCAACCACTTTTGTAGTCTCTCTTCTTGTTTATTTTCTTTCTCCTCCAACCACTGATGTAGCCTCTCTTCTTGTTTATTTTCTCGTTTTTCTTGTTTCTTTTCTTTTTCCTCCAACAACTGCTGCAATCTTTCTTCTTGTTTATTGTCTCCTTCTTCTTGTTTCTTTTCTTTTTCCTCCAATAACTGCTGTAATCTCTCTTCTTGTTTATTTGCTGTTCGAGCTGCCACTGTTGCAGATTTTCTTGCCACTGCTGTTTTCTCTCGTCTTGTTTATTTTCTCGTTTTTTTTGTTTCTTTTCTTTTTCCTCCAATAACTGCTGTAATCTCTCTTCTTGTTTATTTGCTGTTCGAGCTGCCACTGTTGCAGATTTTCTTGCCACTGCTGTTTTCTCTCGTCTTGTTTATTTTCTCGTTTTTTTTGTTTCTTTTCTTTTTCCTCCAATAACTGCTGTAATCTCTCTTCTTGTTTATTTGCTGTTCGAGCTGCCACTGTTGCAGATTTTCTTGCCACTGCTGTTTTCTCTCGTCTTGTTTATTTTCTCGTTTTTCTT
>NW_013666153.1:65231-71807 GCF_000517525.1 Limulus polyphemus
AATTAGGCATAATTGTTTTAGTTTTTCGAAACTGTTACCAATATGCATAGAATTGCACCATCGATCAAAATAAACCTCTTTTTCGTGGGCGAATTCAATATAAATTTGATTATCTTGTTTGCGATAACCTCGAAACTTTTGGCAATAAGCCTCTGGAACTAACTCGTATGCTTTGAGAATAGCTGCTTTAACCTTATCATAATTCATACAATCTTCTAGAGAAAGAGCAGCATAAGCTTCCTGTGCTTTACCAGTTAAGACACTTTGTAATAATAATGACATTTTTCGGTGGGCCATTCCATGGTTTGGACAACCTTCTCAAAATGTTGGAAATATTTATCAACTTCATTTTCATTGAACAGTGGTACTTCAACATATTGATTAAGTTCAAAGGTGTCATTTTGCCTTGGTCGATCAGTGTTGAGTCTAATTTCCATTCCTTTAGCCTAATTTCTTTTTCGGCTTTGAGACGTTTATTTTCTCTTTGACTTTCAATACGGGCTTGTTCTTTCTCTTGCTCGGCTTCGAGATGCTTATTTTCTCTTTGAGTTTCAATACGAGCTTGTTCTTTCTCTTGCTCGGCTTCGATTCGAAGTTGTTCTTTTTGGGCTTCAATTCGAGCTTTTTCTTTCTCGGCTTCAATACGAGCTTGTTCGAGCTCGAGTTGTTTGAGTTTTAGCTGGATTTCTAATTTGTTTTTATCACTCAACCCCGATTGGATAGTAGGGACACTAGAGTATTTCCCAAATTCTTCTTCAGGCAACAAATCATCATCGACTAGTATTTCGATAATATGCTTTTTTAGTTCATTTTTTTCTCATTGATCTTTTAACTTCTAGTTCTAAAACATCAATTCATTTTTGTTATATTTTACTAGTTGTTCTAGGGAGGATGATACAAGAAAATCTTGATAATCAGAAATGATCAAATCTTGTTGGCACTGATAAATATAAATTTGATTGTGATTTAAATTTTAATCTAGATCCAATTTTGTATCTGATTCAGATCTCGGACACCAGCCCCCAATTTATTATGTTACATATTAGAATTTCGAACAGTCAGAAGCCGAGTTAACTGATAATTTAAATTTAGTAGTTGAATTGTACTTTGGATTTAGTATTTAAATATATGCTGATATATTAGTCAATTTATGATATTTGCCAACAAGATTGATATACACCGTTTTCGTTTTTAACACAAATACTTTTAATATATACATAACAGTACAATTTACAATAACAATTATTAGAAATAGTTACTACAAGCAATGATTTATAAACAAAAGTTTCACAAGCTTACAAACAATATAAAGTTTTTCTTCTAGTCTGGAACTTCCTTGATACCTTATCGAGGGTTTGTGATGAGCGAATTAATTACGAGTTGATGTAGATACGATTCGCTGGGAAGCTAGCTAGCTTTATTCTTTGCCACACACGATGATCTCTCCACGATGAATTTATATGTTTTCGTAAAAATACTAATGTCCGAAGAGAATCCACTGAAGTTAAACTATTTGTAACGTTCGAAATTTATAAATATTCCTGGTCAAATATCTTAAGTTTTCCGGTTGATAAGTGTTATAAAAATCACAGTTATAGCTTTCGAAGTTTATAGCACACTGATTATAGCGAACTACAAATAGACACACCTCTTTAGCGCGTCTGTTGTATTTATACGCGTGGGAAGGTTTTCTAGAAAATTCAGATTACATAACAATACTGAGCGTTTAAACGTTTACAGATATGTTGTTGATTCTTACTCTCGAGAATCTTCTACAACTTTGGAGAATAGGCGTGAGTTTCGCAATACATATCTAACACTACAAGCTTCGCATGTTTTTAAATATAAATTTAATCTAAACAAACGTTGATATTAAAATAAATATATAATAACAAATTCGTTTCATAAAGCATTGGTGAAGGGCAAGAGCCCATTGATGAAGATGGTTACATCAGAGTTTCTGATAATACATGCTGTTCAAGTGAAAATCTACGGGAAGTGATTGAAATAATATACAGCGATGTCAACAGCAATATTTGAACTTGTGAACATTTGGTGGAAAGAGCTATTTTTACTGTAGAAATGGTGATGTAACTGCAACGAAAACTAGGTAACTGACAAGTTTGAAGGGGAAGAAAAAGCGTATTTCAGTTCAAGACAAAGTTACAGATTAAGAGCAAGAAAGATAGTATCAAAGTGAATTTCTCATAATTATATATTTCGCAGGAATGCTTCCACATAAATTACTCCTGAAAATAGGAGTTATCGTAATTTTACAAAGAAACATTGATCAGGTTAGAAGTCTATCCAATGAACACTATTAATAGTTCGCCGATTTCAAGAACATGCTCCTGATTGTAAAAGTGGCACGCATCTTCATTCCCACAATTCCTGTAACTCCTTCTGAAAAGGAATGACTTATTGAATTCAAAAGAAAACAATTTTCTGTCATTCCAGCTTTTGTTATGACGATAAATAAAGGTCAAGGGTAAATCATAAAACGTGTTATATTTTCTAGCCTCTGTTTTATCTCAGGACCGACTAACTCTACATAGCAATATCACGAATATGTTCTTTAGAGTACTTGAAAATACTATATATTGAAGGAAGATTTGATGGAAGATAAGAAGTTTACTCTAAAGTTTTGTTTATACAGAAGTTGTATAAATATTTCATTTGTCTCATGAGTTTTAAACTGCATAAAAAGAGTTCCCCTTGATGTCACTGTATCAAATGTGTTGCTTCAGCAACGTTTTCAACAAGTTGTTGTAATATAAAGTTTATTAATTTCCTAAGAAATTTTTTTCTGTAAGATATGCAATCAACGAAACCTGCTTTTAACCCAACAAAATCAAACAAATAGCGGGGTATGGAGAACATTAACGAGAAAATCATACGATGTATTGAACTGTTGTTCTCATCTAAAGACTAGTATCGTTTTAGTTAGATAACTTTTTACATTTTTAAATTTTATTCATTAAACTAGTATTGAATATATTTTTATTCCGGAATATTCATATAATTTTTCTAAATTTTCATGTTTAATCACGTCTATATTGACGGGATTTGTCAAGCTCTTTAATATGTACTAGTCATTCTTACTCAGATAAAGGTTATGCATTGTAGCTTTTGTTCGTAAGTTTCAAGCTGTCATATACATATTTTTGTATGGACTTCTAGGAAGTTAGCATATTTAAACATATTATACAGAAACCTATATAGCTGTCTTAGGATGACTTACTATTGTATGTAAGTTATTGGTTGAAGTATGTAACCCGAGAGTTGAGGAATTCCTTATTTAGGCTTAGCCTTAGTATAAAAGTGAGGTATTTCTTTAATTCTTTCTCTTACTTCTGTTGATGTCACTTTTTCTCTTGTCTTAGTTCTTAACCCCAGAACCCAGACAATAGTCACTCATAATTTGAAGTTGGTCAATTATTTGGTGATATTGCAAACATTATTGTGAATAAAGATATTGTTTGTTTGGTCTCTTGTATGTGGGATTTTGTACTATAGTATATTAGCGACAGACAGGCTGTGCTTCTCTGGTGGCAACTGAATCACAAATTGAATGCTTCAACGTAATATGTCATTTAGATTGACACAATCAATCTGTTAGTATCTAATATACATTGAAATATAGGTGCAATTAGGTCACAATAATAATACATGGGGCTTTTGTGCCCTAATGGCAAACTGAATATTGCTTTTTTCGGTGTATACTTGAAAATAGTTGCTGTTGGTACAACTAGTTTATCTTTTAAACAGCTCTATACAATAAAGGAGTATCAAAGCATATAGTATCCAAACAACAACATATTAATTAAGACATTAGTTTATTTCCAGAATATCAAATTTTTGAGTCAGTCATTGCTAAATAATGAAATTGAACCAAATGCAAAATATGGCATTGTTGTTAACTGACTTGTGCAAATCAGCCAATAACTTCAGTCTTGAATCAGGAATAAGTAACTAACTTCAGCCCAGTGGAATTGGTTTCCTTCAGCCGGGTGTTAACTTTCAAACGTTATACGAATGATGCATCACAGGTAATCGAAGTTTATGATGAAGGATGGATTTTCTCGTTATTTTCATAAATAGTAAATAACGTAAAAATAATAATAATGTAACAAATGTCCGAAGAAATACTGTTTTACTACGACGTAAGAATTTTGTATCAAAAACAGCTAGTTTTTATTGTAGTTCCATCATGTGTCAACAGAAAGCGTAAGAGCGAATTTTGTCAGTGCCACAACACTCAGTGAACTCGTACTTACTTATAATCTGGGTGGTAATTTTGGTTACGTCCTTTCAACTTCAACGTGTTTGAGGACAACCAGAGGTGTTCAGAAGCTTTTTTCCGCTTCTCTTCAACCCCGCTGCTTGGTGATGGATGTACATATTCATGAGTATTATAGTTTGTCCTGGATTTGGTTTGACCTGGTCTGGAGCATACATTAAGCTTAGAAAATCAGGCAGCGACGCCTTCGAGGATGCGTCGGGTGGGATAAAGCACTAGGGCTAAAAATTTTGGGTGGGGGAGGAGGCCGTCTGTCGGTCCCTTTTCAGTGCTAGGAGGACCGTGATCCAATTCTCAGAATTTTGCTGTGGGGGAAAACGGGAGTACCCCGAGAAAACCCACTTTCACTAGTCAGGCGCCGAATAATCTACCTGACCAGCGCCCAAAGCTGAAAAAGAAATTGACTTCTTTCAGTTACTTGGTGAGTGTTTTCTAGGTTGTTTACGTATGTGTTCCAAGTTGCTGGTGTTAAAGCTAATTGTTTGAACTGTTTGGTCTGTGTGTTCCTATTTTTGGCTGTTCTGTAAAATTTCGTGGCAAGTTGTGTAAAACGATTTTTGATTGTTGGTAACTTGGTAATGTTGTGTAGGTATTCTTGAGGTGTGTAGCTCGGCAGTCTGTGTGCAATTTTAATTGCTCTGTTTTGTAAAGTTTGTAATTTCTTGTATTGGTTATCTGACATGTTACATGTTACTGCACTTCCGTATTCCAGGAGTGGCCTGATAAATGTCCGGTTGCTTGTTATTATTGATTTAGGTGAACATCCTTTGTTTGTTCCGGCTATTTTGTTTAGGTATTTTACTCTGACATTAACTCTTTTTGTAATGACCTTGAAAAGCATGTTCCATGTTAAATTTGAAGTGAAGTTTATTCCTAGAAATTTAACTTTATTCGTGAAGGCCATTAAGTTTTAACTTTAGTTATTGAGTTTTTTCCTTGATTTGTTTATTTTTTTGTGAAATGCAATGGCTTGTGTCTTTGTTGGGTTCAATGATACGCGCCACGAGTTGCACCATTTGGAGAGTCCAGCAGTGAACTCATACTACACGTAAATACATTATATGGTATGGTATTATGCCCAAAGATATCAAGATTCAGGAAAACATTAGGGCGGAGTTGAATTTTTGTTTCGTAGTAGGCGCAGCACCATGCCATTAGCGTGAAGTTTAGGCCGGAACAAGTGGATGGAACAGCCCACCCAATGTAGGGGGTGTCCAAGGGCTTGAAAAGAATTGTATATATCTTTTTTATCCCTTTTGCTTTTTGAGCATTTTGGGATATGATTTTAAGCTTCGTAGTGGAGAGAGGGGTATACATAAAGCAAGCTTTATAGTGCCTTTTACTGTAATGAATCGCAAAAATAAAAAAAATTGTATTACATAGCTGAAGAGAGAGAAATTATGACAATAAAGAACTAACACGAAATTTAACAATTAGTAACTTTATTATCCTCCAGTCTAAAAAAGAAACATAAATTGCGTCCACAATTCATCTGTCTAAAAGTAATTGTGCCGTAAATTTACTGCAAAATGTTAGTAGCGAAAATCGTGGATAAAAAACTGTCCAATTTTGAATCAGCAGAAGTCTAACCTAGCGTGAGAGCGGAAGGTTATGACTAAAAACGTGCGACATTCACCAAATACGGGAGACTTGGTACGTCTGTATGCCAGTCAAGTTTTGTGTATATTTACTATTTCACCTTTGTACAAATGACTTGTTTTATGTTTATAGTATTTTGATCCACCCACTACCGACAATAGTAACACAGTACTAGGCTTGTTTTTAGACTAAGGTCCATCGTGTACATTTTTAATATGGCAGAGACTCCGTGCTTATTGTTTGGGCTGTATATCACGACTACAGAGATACATGTGTATTTATATTGTTACGTCAGCGAAGTCACGTGACTAGTATCACGCCACCTGTTTTCTAGAAATATCCTGTTCCTTCAAGAATGCCCTAGCATTTACTAGATATGTGTTAGTCTTGTATATATATAAGACGGTCACAACGTGACGGGACAACAGTGTAATGAGTAATTGAATGTATGCGGACAAAATATTGTTGGCCACGTGAGACGTGAATTATAGTGTTTGTTATAGAGCGACTGTTGAAATTAAGTGTATCGTAAAGTTGTATTCGGAAAGAATAAACCAGTTTTATTTAAGAAAGAATTTGTGTCGCTAAAGTTTCGTCGGAACGAAGTTACGGAAAGTTAACTAGCGAACGGAGACGTAACAATATCTTAGTTAAAAATTGTCTAAAGCCAATTTTTA
>NW_013666153.1:72721-80322 GCF_000517525.1 Limulus polyphemus
ATTTTTATAATGTGTTTGATACTTATATATATATAAGACTTCCATTAGATTTGCAATACAACATATAATTTCCTATCCAAGTTCATACATGTGTAACACAACTGATTAATGGTGTATGTATAGATATAATTACAACATTTCAATAAATTTAGACTAGTTATTAAAAGGCATATTAATAACCATATTCGTGAACCATAACTGATAATATATTCTTCTGGTAAGGAACAATTATTTAGAAAAGTTAAGCTCTCAGCTTACCTTAAAAGAACGTAATGCGGTCTTAGAAATGCTGTAAATAGCAAAATTATTTAATTTTGTATTTGAACGTAATAAAAAATCAACCAAGGCAAAATATATATTTTTTCTAATTCCAATATTTTCATCCGCGGCATAGCAGCATGTAGAACGGCGCGGTTGTATTTTTTGTTATATTTTTAAGTACAAACTTTTAGCTCATTGTTCCGTCATCTCTTGCCCGATATGAGATCTAATTACAGGTTTAGACTCAGGAGGTCAAACCTTTTCGATTGATGTATTTGACCACGCCCAAGGTTCCACAGATTAATTTACTCTAATTCTGCCTAAAAGAATTTCAAATTGAGGGTAGGCTGGTAAACATCGTGATGGGTAATAAAATTGAATCGGGGAAACGCGCGTCCCACCCTTGGTATTGCTGGTGCACAAAAACATAGCTAATATAGAAGAAAAAAAGGTCTCACAGATATATATATAGGGTAGAGGGGGCAAACGGGAATTAAAACTGTGTAACTACAATCAGTAGTTGGCCAACTAGTGTCGCTTGTCAGACAGCTGAATCCTAGGATATTACAAATAACGTATTTGTACTGGGTGCAGGTGAGCGTTTTTCCTACTCAAATGTAAATTTCTCAATTCTACTTTTTAAGCTACTTTAGCAAACAACATTGTAATGAATATAGTGAATCACAGACACACAAAAGACTTGAGGGGATAACATGTTACGGATGAACTACTAATATTTTAATGTAACTGTCTTTGTCATAAGTGAAGCCCTACTTCCAAGATGACTGAGCGGGCACACAGGACGAGACGAGTGGGGGCATATTCGGACAACATCCGAATGTTCCTCTGTGTAAAACTGATGAAATTAAAATAATAATGCTTTTTTTTATTATGTATAAAGCTATGATTAAAATGATCCTACAAACAAGAACGAGGCACATAAAGGAAGATATTGTTTTCAGAGTAATAAATCCTATATTTGTGGACAAGATGTTAATAAGAAGTACAGCAGAAACATTTTATTTATCCAAATCTACCTTACATGACCGAATTGCGAAACTTCGTCAAGAAAAAACCTCGAGCTGCCTGTCTAAACACTTCTGGTTAAACAGGTTTTTATTGATGAGGAGGAAAACATGTTAGAGAGTTATTTAATAACTTTAATATTTAATAATTAAATTAAATAAAATAATATTTAATAAAAAGTGCTTAATAATTCTTTACCTACTGACCTATTTGTTGTGCAGTACCTTGAGTATGCTAATTTGTATCGTTATAGACTAGGACTTCAGATGCCAGATAAGTGGGAAGATAAAAAAATGGCTGGAATTGATTGGATCAAAGGATCAAGTTTGTGAAACTACATCCAACTTCTGTCTTTGTGAAAGTCAAGAAAACACAAGTTTGTTGACATACATAAGTTTGATGCTAAAAACGTTATACAATTTATATGCAATTACGAATCTATTCTTAAATGCTTTCACTTCATATCGGAAAAAAATACAACATCGATGAAACTGGAATCACATCATTGCTTCAAACATCATGAGTGACAGCACATGCAGGTCTCAACCAGGTTGCTCAATTGCTTTCACGTGAGCGTGATGAAAACTTGTTTTCATGTGTTCTATTTTATATGTAAGTGGAAATACAATCCCTCCAGTGTGTTTCCATAAAAGAGGTACAGAAATTAGTTTGTCAAAGGTCCACCACTTGGAAGTTTGGATCTTGGTACTCCAAGTGGATGAATGAATTTAGATCTGCTCCTAGACACCATGAAGCATTTCCTAAAGTATACACATTGTTCTCGTGTTTCCCAATGCTGCTTCTCTTAGATAATAACAAGAGTTATGTCTGTTCTTGATATCATCTTGTATTGCTGAGATGATGGAATTGTGTTGCTATCATTTCCTCCCCACTGCAACTGTAGGGTACAGCCACTGGACATTGGCATGTATACTCCTTTATAAACCTACCTAAATGTAGCATTTAATGTATAGTTGGCCAATCATTGTGAAAAAAAACATTACAATATATGAGGTTGTCTACACTTCAGGCTTCACAGTGAAAAATATTTTTCAGCATTTTACTAGCCAGGACTGTGACCAATTTCAATATGACTATTTATCAGCATATGTCAAAGATCGCCCAGATCCGAGTAGTAATCAAGATGACAAGACTTTGACTTTGAAAGCAGCTAGGAACAACAAAGATAATGAATAAGGTGTACAAGATAAAGACATATTAACAAAATACTTGGTCCATCTACTTTAAAGCAGATTGCTCAACCAAGTCAACAGGTTATTCTTTAGGACGTCAGACCATTTTCAAAAACACAGCCACACAAGTCTATAAGGGCAGAAGCAGGCCTAACAGAATACTCACTGATACTCTGGCAAAAAAATCATATTCAAGAGGAAGCTGTTGCAAGGTACGAACATAAAAGAGCCGTCTATCTTGGGAAAAGGCAGACTAAGCGGCCAGTTCTTCAGAAAAAGAGACACGATGTGTTAGGTATACACGACTGTTTCAATTTAAGACAATTTATGGCATATTTGTTTACATAACTATGTACGAATCATATATTGTGTAGTTAAATTGTTGTGAATTGGCGCTTGTTGTATTATTGCATCATGTTACTAGAACCTTCTAAGTTTTACTCGTGGTTTGAATGAGTATTATAGCATCATAATATCTCATAATGTGTAGAACGTTCTAGGCCTCAGTCTGGCTATAAATACACATACAAAATGTAGTCCGAATAAGACAAAGTTTGTTTGTTTGTTTTGAATTTCGCGCAAAGCTACACGGATGCTATCTGCGCTAGCCGTCCCTAATTTAGCAATGTAAGACTAGAGGGAAGGCAGCTAGTCATCACCACCCACCGCCAAATCATGGGATACTTTTTTACTAACGAATGGTGGGATTGACGGTCACATTATAATGTCCCCACGCCTAAAAGGGCGAATGTGTTTGGTGGGATGGGAATTGGAAACATGATATGTAAATATACATATATAATTATATGAAAAGATGAGTCCATAGATATCCGATAGACTTCTCGAGTTCTTAAAGCAAATTTCAGTTTTTGGTATTAGAGGAAACAGTAGACAAAAGATTTTTCTTAATTAGAATAAATAATTTAACGCTCTGAACTCCGCGTTCCACTGCTCTGATGAAAACATTTTACAACTACTGCACAAATCCGCAGGAGGATTTGTTTTTACTCTAAAAAGACTAGAGACTAAAGGTCTAGGTTTTCAACATCGGCACAACACTATAAACTGTAAGGTTGGTTTCAGTGTTGACCTATTCCTCTCTCGTGGTCCCAGTGGTTTGAATTTCGCGCAAAGCTGCATGAGGGATATCTGCTCTATCCGTCCCTAACTTAGCAGTGAAAGACTAGTCATCACCACTAACCGCCAACGAACAGTGGGATTGACTGTTACATTATAGCGCCTCCACGACTGAAAGGGCTTCATCATTTCGTTGGGCTTATAAACACGTGCACAGTATATGTTCTCATTATGGTATAATTATTCGCCAAATAGTGTAAATTGTTCAGTACTTATTAGTTTCATATTAATAGCCAACTTTACTATGTCCAATACTGTTTAATTTATTGTAAAAATATTCATTATTATATTTAAAAAATATCAATAAAGTATGTAATACATTTAAGGCCTAATCACATTAGGTTGCCCATAAAGTGTGATGACTAGCTGCCTTCCATCTAGTTTTACACTGCTAAATTAGGAACGGCTAGCGCATTTAGCACTCGTGTAGCTTTGCATGAAATGTGTATGTACACTCACCGTCTGTAACAGAAAGCTCCATCTAATGGATAGTACATCATTTGATTTGGCAAGTTAGTTCAAATTGTGCTTAAGAAAATGATTTTTTAGCATTCTTTAGAAAAATTTGTGAAATTTTGTGAAATTAAGTTTTAATTTAACTAAAACTTTTTCTGCTTTAGCTAATTTTAGTAAATAGGTGAAATGTCCAGCTTTTGAAATAATTTGTTAATTACTTTCATATATTAATTGGAAGTTCAATTTTCCTATGGAGAAGTGGACATAAGAGAGAAGCCTTAGTAAAATACAAAAATGCCATTAATTTTAATGTCTTTTCTCCTGTTCTTCAATGTCGGAAGTAGGCGTACCAAAATTCAACCCGAAATGAAGTCCAGCGCTAGACGATGTGTAAATTTCGTATATTTGTCATTCAATGCGGACATAGCAAATTTGTTGTTGTCTTTCAAACTATATATTGCATACTAGAGGGATTTACACATTTTGATGAAAAGTTTAGAAAAAACGACCTTTACACTCCATATATAATATATATACATATTTTTTTATTTTAACCAACGTTTCGCCCTTGCGACTTCCTCAAATTGTGTATATTAACCCTGAAGAAGCTGCAAAGGCGAAACGTTGGTTAAAAAATTATATATATATATATCTGGAGTGTAAAAGTCGTTTTTTCTAAGCTTTTATCAAACCGACAAAGAAAATTATTTCCTGATGTTTAGATCAGTTATTGATTTTGTAAAAAAAAAGTAATTTTTTTATAAAAGCTTTATGTATTGCAAAGTGTAATTTATAAAAGTTGTAAATCTTATTTGTCATTTAATTTATTATATAAAATGGATGCGGCCTGGTACAATGATAGAGCTCTGGATTTCGGAGCTGATCAGCCAAGTTCGAAACCGAGCAATACAACAAAATATTTCCTGCACTTTAAGCTATGTGTGTGTTATAAAAAGTTACAGTCAAGCCTTAGCATTGATGTTATGTGGTAACGTAATGCCTTTCATCTGTTAAGTAGTTAGATATTAGGGACAGCGGCAGATAGTCTTAGTAGCTTTGTCATAGTACCAAATATTTTTATAACATACATATAATACATGTATGTTACTAGTGTTCCATCAGTCATATAAGGGACAATGTAGGATACTAATATTAAAATCAGACAACTATATTCTCACCAGACACATTATACCATGATCGAGCATGCATATAGTTATTTTAAGAATTACACCGTAATAGTGCTTCGATGCTACGAATGAATAATTTGGTGTAAAGCATCAAATCATGATTTGTGACTACTTTATGTAAAAGGCGCGTGACTGTTTATTCTTCCCCTCTCCTTACAATATTGTTTTAAATTTTTATTTCTAATGGTCACTGTATTTATTCATTTCATCTGGAACAATCATAACTTACACAAAGTGTTACCTGATAATATTTTCCGTACTACCTCTCACGGTGGTAAAATAATTTTAGTTTTTTATAATTAAAAACCTTTCAGATAACACAGTGAGGATCGTTTGTTTGTTTCAAGCGCAAAGCTTCATCATGAGCCATCTGCGCTGTTCACACCACAGGTATCGAAACCCGGATTTTAGCATTATAAGCCCAAAAGCTTACTGTTGAGTCACCGGGTGGATACATAGTGAGGAAAACTTTCTTTCTGTTGTATTGTTTTGTGACTTATTAAATTACTGTTAAGTACAAAAGCTGTACAATAAGTCATTTATGCTGAATCGAACCCTGAATTTTAGCACTATAAGCCTTCAAGTTCACCACCGAGTCCCTGGTGGCAAAATATTCACTGAACCTCCTTGTCAGTGTATCAAAATACAATAATTCAAGCTTTACTGCTGTGAAGTAAATACACTACTCACAAAAATTAAAGGATAATGAGGTTTGATATTTTCTCCTCAAAATATGAAAAAAAAAACAGAGAGACCTTCGATATTGGCAAAACTTGCTTATTACAAATATTACAGGTAAACAATACCAAGCAAGTCGGAAAACTCACTTACAAAAACAAAGAAAACGTAATTTATTAAAAAGAAGAAACTTGACAAAATGTGTCTTTAGTAGCTGGTAGTTCCTCCTCTGTTTGTAACCTCTCTACACCTGTTCCCCATACTGCTGATGACATTTCGGTTGACTTGCTGGGACAGCACAGTCTACTCCTGGATGATGGAAACTCTGAGCTCCTGGACAATCGTAGGAGCAAGCTGTCTCTCTCTAACTGCTCTTTCTAGCAAGTCCTACACATGCTCAATCGTATTTAGGTCTGATGACGTAGTAGGCCAGTTTAGTACCTCTGTTCGTTTATCCTTGCTGCGAGATCTTGGTGGTGTGAGGACGGACATTATCCTACTGATACACAAACTAATATCCAATATCATCCGCAAAAGAGCAAACAATTAGTAGCGAAACCACAGATAAAGGAACGAGCTTGGAGTGTGTCTCGCGGTCAAATAAAAAAAATATTTGAAAAAACCTGCAGGACACACCTATAATCCGCCCCAAATTGAGCAAAAAACGTAGCCTGGCTGACAATGAATGAATATTTCCTGTAAAACTCTTATCAACGCTATAAGTATAGCTACCAATTTGATTTCATTCCATTAACTCGTTCGTTGAATCCTTTTTTGGCTGCACCTCTTTTTCACACCTAAGATGTTTTTTATTAGGGTTCTGTATTTCCCTACATGCTGATGTCATCCCATACCATTAATGAGCCACCCCTAAAGGCATCATGGTGGACAATGTTAAAGGCCGAATATTGTTCTCCTTCAGGTCTCCAGACCCTCACACGTCGATCAATTGAATATACACAGACCCTGCTCTTACCTGTGGACAGTACAGGGGGTCCATTTCTGAAAGGTCCAGGTGATATGTTCCAGGGCAAATGTCAGCCGGGCTGATTAGTGCCTTGAGGTTAGTACAGGGGGGTCTAACTGGTATCCTGTACATGAGCCCAGCCTCAAGAAGTCTAGCCTGTTACTGACTGTTGTGTATGATACATGTACACAGCGTGGTCACAAGTAAATAGACACCACCTTTTAAGAAAAAAATGAAAATGTTCAGTCATATTCACATGAATTGATATATTTATAATTTAATTAATATCTAGTAGATCTTCCTTTCGCTTCGTGAAGTTTGTTGATCCTTTGGGGCATCGTGAGAATCATCTCGTCAACTTTAGATTGTGGAATTTTCGCCCTCTCTTGCTTCAAAAATTGGAGTAGATTGCTCTTCGAAGTTGGTTTTTTTGGTTGTTTTTTGACTTGCCGGTCGAGTATGGCCCAGAGGTTTTCGATAGGGTTCATGTCAGGAGATTGGCTCGGCCAGAGCAACTTCTGGATACCATTTTCTTCCTGCCACTTTGGGTGTTTCTAGCAGTGTGACACGATGCTCCATCTTCCTGGAACAACGTTGTGTTCTTGTCCACGAAACCCGAGGAATAAAGTGGCAAGAGTATTTCCTCCAATATTTCGACGTATTTCGCAAAATTTATGTTGCCAACGCACTCCACTA
>NW_013666153.1:81244-88580 GCF_000517525.1 Limulus polyphemus
AACACAAATTAGTTAGCATAAATCAGTTAAATGACGAAAAATTAGGTGTCTATTTACTTGTGACCACTCAGTGTACTCCACATCGCTGGTGGGGTTTCTAAGAGCTACGTTTAGCAGATATTATTAGTCTACTATACCTTTAACGTTTCTTCAACCCTGGCCTGGCCTCTTGGTGTATTCTGCTGTGGCCTGGTATCTACGCCACAACCTGCTGACTACAGATTGTGACCCCCCATAACCTGTGCCACCTCAGTTTGGGTGTGGCCTTCCTGTAGCAATGTAATAGCTCTGCAAACTTCAATTTTAGTTAATTAGTTTCTAAAAAAGTTAGTTACAGCTAAACGTCCATAAACCTAGTATTATCTCAACGGTAAACATCTTTCCTGATAAATCAAACCTAGCCATTTGCTTTGCAGAATTTGGGTCATTTCTCTTAAAGGCCTATTACATAAGGAATCACTGGTGCATAAACTAGTGTTTCCTACTAATCAGGCAGGACATGAACCCAATCAGAGAGCTAAATGATTTAATATTACTCACCTCAATGCGACTTCTTGTCTAAACAGAGGGATATCCGAGGAAGGTTCTGCTTGTTTAGCACACGTTCACCCATGAGTTTCTCATATGTGTTAACCAAAGCAAGAGGTGAATCCTGGCAGTTGAGTGCCACCTTGGTTGACACAATCCACTGCTATACCATTACATTCCTATAGATAGGTAACCCTGGGGTTTTGTAATTGGATTTAATGTGCACGAAATTATAGCATTAATGCAACCACCTCTTGTAGTGCTCCATGGTGGGTGAAGTAAGGAAGCACCAAAGTTTTCTATATCTTCATACGTTATCTAACTTAACAACCAATGAGCAAGAGTTGGATAAACCACAGACTGAACTTTACTCTTACTGCTTAGTCACCTGCTAACCAATCATATGTGGGTGGTTGGCTTTCTAATATCAGCAGTTTCTCTGAGGTCAGCCCTAATATAATGTTTTGTTTCTCCTACCATTCTGAGTATATCAGCTTTTTGAGTGTCAGTCCATCCTGAAATTCTAGCACCTTTGTTTATGTCATCTATAAAACTATCTACGTCTTCATCATTTCTATCTTGAAAAAAGTAGTATAGTGCCTATTAATTGTGTAGTGCTGCATGGCTTATTAGTGTAGGTTGATTTGCCACAGCTTCCAAGTCCATGCTAGCCCTTGATCACGTTCCTTCTCCCATAGTAGTATCTAAACTATGGGTAGCCATATCTATAGTTACTTATTACTGTCTCGTAAGTCTTCTTACACTACTTATGCCTACTTATTTTATCTTATTTTATTTTCTTCTTTCTTTCTGACAACCTGTTGTTGGTGTGCCCTAATTATTCTGTCGACTGTGCCACTTGTAATGAGTGTGTGGGCAGCCCGTGGGCTTAGTCGTTGTGTTCAATATTACATTTGCTACAAAGGCATTTAATTGGGTTTCAGGTCGTGCTTTCGCGAGTGGAGCACACAAGCCACCAATTCGAGAAAGTTTACATGTGGAATAAAAACTCACACAGAGACAACTGAATATAAATCATATAGTCTTATATTTATACACTGTTGAACATTTCATCGTCTTGAAGATCTAGATGTTCATTAATAAGGCCTTCTATTATGTTCATAAATATAGACATACCATTAGATAAGTTATCAACTAAATTAATACGAGAAATCCTCTCAGACTGTATTAACAATTATTCTGAGATATCTTTAAGTAATTCCACTTTAAGCATTTTCAAATCTACTATTTCTGTAGTACAGTTAATGTTCTTCACTTTTCTGTCTTTATATATTATTGATCCTTAAGTGAAACACTGTTAGACTAGATCGGAAATAGCATACTTACAAAGAGTTTATGTAGTGAACTCCTTGTAGATTCTGAATTACTGCCATCTTCCATCTTCTGGAGTCAGAACAATTCCCCAGAAGAACATAAGATTTTGAGTCAGAAACATAGAATTATATACACAATTTTTAGTGTTTTTATGATTTTTTCAAGAAATTTAGCAGACTTTTTTATTTTGAAGTAGTTCTTTAACTGTAACCAAAATCCACTACGTTATTGGTTCTTACATAACTTATTGCTGTCCCTTATCTAATATCTTTGGCGAACTCATAAAGGACATCTAATTTAGAGTGTATAGAGACAAACCATGCAATTCAGGTCTCTTCAGTAATATTGATTCACTCATTGGTTTGCATCGCTGTTAACTGGTTTTGGTGACATTGATTCAATTCGTCCCTACTTTATCTAAACAATTGCAGTTTTATCTCACTGTACCACATCTGTCTGGCACTAGCAATCATAGCTGTGATTTTCTGCACCTCACTGATCAAGACTTGGAATGTATATCTAAATAAGTCATGCAATGGGCTTTAAGCCTGTATCTTCCTTACTTGGTATTGTGGTTCACTAATTAGTGTCCGCGTTTTTTATAACATTTTTGATCTGCTGCTTTCTCCATACTATGTTATAAAAATATAAAATGTACTTCTTGAAACCTTTAAATATGTATATACTTATTATTTGTATTCCACAAATACTTCACCTGTAAATTTGTTCCCTGCTTGCATGACCATTATGTGGTCTCGGTATTAGTCAGTCTCATACTTCCAAAACTTTTTCTTTGGAAGTGGACAGACCCACCAAGGGCACAAAGGCAAAATGTAACAAAAATTGCCATCTGGACTTTAAACCTTCTAGATGATAATGACCACTTTTATTTGCATTCTAGAGTTTTAGGCGATTTCTTTTTTCTTGGAAAACAGTCAGTGGAACATTTACACAGATATAATTTTCTACTATTAAATACTTCACATTTATTTCATTCTCTTCTTTGCACAAAACTGGCTGGTATTTTTTATTACTACAATCTTTGATAGCTCAGATTTGGTGTACATCTGGCTATGCTGCTATTGGGAAAGAAAGATTTGGTTAACAAGGCTGTCAAGTCAACCTCCTTTGATGTTGGTGAGCTCCTACCCATTCCATTAATGGATTTTATACATTAAATTATAAAAGGGTATTCTTGCATTTTGGCAGAAGTTTTGAAATAACAAACTAAGAAACATTTCAAAATATGACTGTAGTGGAACACTTACTGTTTAGTTTCATCCGAATTTGTACAAAGGAAGTTTCTTAGCAGAGTTCTGCATTGGTCATTATTTTTTATTCATTGGTACTTGTTACCTGGTAGTAACAAAGTGTGTGTGAACAGCATGACAGTAGCCACATCTATTTACTTCCTGCCATCACTTTGATGCTTAGCAATGGCAATGATTTAAGCACATTTTATTCAAAAGATACCTGTTATTTTGGAAAGTATAACTGGAAATCGTGATGCTATCCAGCTTAACTTTGTTCTATTTTTCCATATTGTTGGATTTTTTAATGTATTTTGAATAATTTATCATTTACATTTCTAGTTCATTTTTGTTATTTGCTTTGATTTACGTATGTTGTCTTTTGCATTTTACTTTTATTTATATCTTGTCATTTGTAAATGAACCTAGCTGCAAAACCTAATAAATCCTAAAATTGCTTTAGACACTCAGATAAGTTTTCTTTGCATTTATCATTTACTCGATAAATGTAGTTAAATAATACTTAAAAAATAAAATAACTCTAATAAAATACTCTAGACCATCTTGTTCTAGAAATTTTCCTAACTTATCAAGATAATCACAAAGCCACACTCTCAATGAAATTAATAGCTCTTGTCCTCAGTTACTCACTGTTTGCTTACAAATTTTGGATCCTGTGAGACGATCAGTTGGGGAAATTAACAGCTTTATTTTGTTTCCATTTATCAAATGTATTTAAGATAAGGACATAACAGTAGTTTAGGATGTTATTCAAATTATGCAGAAATAATTTAGTTTGGTAATTGTAGTTTGCTTTTAACAAATAAGTAGGTCTTACATTTGTGTGAATTGTGTGATTGCAATACACTTAAGAATATGTTCAATGAAAAAAGAGGATTTGTGTGATCTGAATAGTTTTCCATTTTAGAAGCATTTCACAATTTTGTCTTGTTAATGCTTTACCATCACTGACTATAACAATCTTTAAAATTTACAAAAGTATAACTACTTGTCTCACAAAACAGTTGTACTCTTCATTACAGAGCATTAAAGTTGATGGTTATTCGATTTATACTATATTCCTTTCATACAAAGTTCTCAAGACCTCCAAGGGTGATACTACAAATTTATATGAATTCAATCAGCAATTCACAATTAAACAAACAGAAGGCTTAGTAGCCTAAAATGAAAGTCAAAAGTACCGGAAAATGTTGAAATTTTATTGGGAGAAGAATATTGTTACGACAGCGGAAGTCACGTGACGTGGGTAACACGTAATGAGTATCTAGAAGATTTGCGAAAAACGCTAGTGTGCTACGACAGCGGAAGTCAAGTGACCCTGGTAACACGTGATGAGTGTCTAGAAGATTCTAGAAGAGGTTACACGGGCGGTATTACCGTATATAAGTGGGCTAGACAAAGAGAAAGAGAGTGGGGAACCAAGGACAGTAGTTACGGTCGGTGGGAACCCAGAATATCAGATACATAGATCGGAACTATAGTTGCTGACAGGCGGAGATAGAGACGGACAATTAAGTCAAGCACAGTAGTAAAGTGAGTGAATTGTTGTGAATTATAGCGTATGTTTAGGTTAAAGTAACTGTGGAAATTAAATGTATTGCAAAGTTGAATTGAGGAAGAATAAACTAGTTTTATTTAAGAAAGGACTTGTATCACAGAAAAATTAACAAACGAACATACAGAGACGTAACAAATTGGTGTCAGAAGTGGGATGGAAAAGAAAAAAATGGAAACGAGAAGTGCCAAATGAAACTACAGCTTAGCAGATTTGATGGCAGCAATACAAGAACAGCAAAAGAAACAAGAAGAGAGATTACAACAGGTGTTGGAGGAAAAAGAAAAGAAACAAGAAGAACGAGAAAAGAAACAAGAGAAATTACAGCAATAGCAAGAAAACCTGCATCAGTGGCAACTCGAACAGCAAAATAAACAAGAAGAAATTCTCCAACAATTGACAGAAAGCCAGAGCACACAAATGGAAAACATTAGTAAAGTTCAAAGACGATTTATTGTATTTTACACAAGGAGGATACATTAACCATCGACTTACTCAGACCCAGACAACGGCAAGCCCCTTCCAGACCCCACAGCTAAACCCTATGCAGACATTTTCAGTCCTATTAAAAGTCACATCTCAGATATGAATGTCAGCAATAGGGGCGATCTTGTACGAAGGAAGCCACAGGAATTCGATGGGAAGGCACTGTGGGAAGCATATAGAGCACAATTTGAGCTCCTGGCAGAAATGAATGGATGGACGGAGGAGCAGAAGGCAGTATATCTGGCAACGAGCTTGAAGGGACAACCACTGGAGATACTCGGACAGTTGTCAGCAGATGACTGGCACAACTATAGGGCACTGTTAGCTACTCTAGAACTTAGATATGGAACTCAAAATCAGTCCGAAGTCTACAGGGCTAGGTTTAGGACGAGAGTCCGTGCTAAAGGGGAGAGCCTGCAAGAGCTCGCACAGGATTTGGAAAGTATGGCACACAAGGCCTACCCAACTGCGCCATCCGATGTCCTCAAGTTGTTGCTGAGGGATCAGTTTGTAGATGCCTTGGACAGTCCACAACTAAAGATACAGGTAAAGCAAGCAAACCTCTCTACTATGCACGATGCAATGGCCAGAGCTCTTGAATTTGAATCCTACGTTAAGTCCAGCACAGAACTACCAAGGTTGGTACAGTCATCATAATTCAAGGCCACAAAAAGGCAGCTTTCAGAGAAGTTTGAGAGACTTTGCTAGCATTGTAATAAACCTGGGCACAAGATAGCTCAATGCTGGCAACTTCAACATAGGGAAGATGCCACGGCAAGAAAGGCTGCTACCCAGAAAGGTTGTTGGAACTGTGGAGAGCAAGGACATATAAGGTGTTGGTGGTAAGAAGAATACCACCAACAGGTTAGCCTCAAGGAAACCAGTAGTTGTTCGTGTTAATGGATGCCTACCAACTCCAATTGTGAAAGTCCCAACAGCTAAGTGTAAAATGCCAAGCACACATAGTATCTATGTGACAGGAAAGCTGGATGGCCAAAGGTGCAACTTTGTCATAGATTCTGCATCTCAGCAAACCCTCGTGAGTATCAAGATGTTAGATCACAAAGGAGTACCAGAAGCCATGCAGAAGCTCTGTGATGAGAGGACATTCCACAAGGTTGTGTGGACCAGTGTGGGTAACTATTGAGCTAATGAGCATGAAGAATAGACACAAAGTATACTTGGCCGATATTGAAGACCCTTGCATATTAGGGTTGGACTACTTACTACCGAGGAAGTTTGTAATTAAATTTGATAAAATGACGTTTGGGAACAACAAAGGCCAAATTCTGGTAACTGTTAAAAGATAGATTGAGTAACCAGGTGTCATCAAGCTGAAGTCAAAGTGACTGAAGGAGTTGATGATGGTGAAGTGGAACCAAGTATAGATATTAAAGCAGAACAGGAGATAGACCAAGATTTCAAGCCAATAATTGATTTTCTAAAATCAAGTGTTTTGCGCCCTCCTTGGTAGAAGGTGTCTAGCTTAAGCCCTGTGACAAAGAACTATTGGACACAATGGGATCAGTTGAAGCTTGAAGATGGTATTCTTCTCTGGAGATGGGAAACTGCAGATGGAAAAGTGACGACCTGGCAAATGGTTATACCGAGAAAGTTACGGGAAGTTGTGCTGCGTCAATCCCATGATAGTTTAACAGGAGGACATCTCAAAGTTAAGAAGCCATTGAGTCACCTACGACAAAGATTTTACTGGATATGTATGAGTCAAGATGTGGACGAATGGTGCAGGACCTGCAGTACATGGTGTGCTAAAAGGGGACCCAAGCATAAGGAACTTGCTCCAATGAAATTATATCAAGTTGGTGCACCAATGGAAAGAGTAGTCGTTGACATTGCTGGTCCTTTGCCCCAAACTCGTGCTGGAAACAGGTACATTTGTGTGGTGATGGATTATTTCACCAAGTGGCCTGAGGCATATGGAATACGAAATCGGGAAGCTACAACTGTAGCTTCATCTATTAGTGATTTCTTCTGCATTCAGATCAAGGCCGTAACTTTGAATCAGCTGTGTTCCATGAATGCTGCACGTTGTTTGGCATACGAAAGACCAGGACAATGCCACTTCACCCACAGTCTGATGGGATGGTACAAAAGTACAACTGGACACTGGGACAGGAATTGGCAAAGTTTTGTAATAGCC
>NW_013666153.1:89427-95924 GCF_000517525.1 Limulus polyphemus
CCCTTGATGAAGCCACTACGACTGATGTAACTGCTACCAATGATAGGACGTTTCCTGATGGAGCAAATGAACCCCACGTGAAGCAGAAGCCAACGAGATGGAGACCAGTATAGAAGAAGATGCACCCCATAAAATTAAGAGACTTTGTTGAAATTTAATTTTGTGTTTGTAGTGTTTGTAAATTCTGTACATTTAATTAAGTTATTGTTAATTATCTATTGGTTTAATTTAAGTATCTATTGTTGGGGACGAACAATACTAAGGAAGTCACGTGACGTTGGTAACACGTAATGAGTATCTAGAAGATTCGCGAAAAACGCTAGTGTGTTACGACAGTGGAAGTCAAGTGACGCTGTTAGCACGTGATGAGTGCCTAGAAGATTCAAGAAGAGGCTACGCGGGCAGTATTATCGTATATAAGTGCGCTAGACAAAGAGTGGGGAACCAAGGACAGCAGTTACGGTCGGTGAGAACCGAGGATAGCAGATACAGAGATCGGAACTATAGTTGCTGACAGGCAGAGAGAGAGACGGACAATTAAGTCAAGCGCAGTAGTAAATAATTACTAATTGTTGTGAATTATAGCATGTGTTTATGTTAAAGTAACTGTGGAAATGAAGTGTATTGCAAAGTTGTATTGAGGAAGAATAAACTAGTTTTATTTAAGAAAAATTAACAAGTGAACATACAGAGACGTAACAATATATAAATATAGCAGTTAGTGCAATGGTTATTCTTCAGACACACAGAAATACGATAGGAATAAAAGTGTGAAATTTTTTAATTTTATTCATGAAATGAACAAGATGAGCATATAAGTGTTTATTCTGCAATATATTTCAGTAAAGCCTTAATACATTTTTAATACCTTTCGGAAGTTGATATGCAAGTTGCGATTGGATTGACCCTACCAGCATGAAAGGGTTAAGATTAGGGGGAAGATTTCTTCTCATAGAAATTTGAGCCAACTAGGAATCTGATTCCTACTTTGCTTCTCCCACCTTTCTGCTAATATGAAGGCATATTATTATAACTGTCCTTTGCAGACATATATTCCCAACCTGCTTTACGGATTTAACTCTGCTTCCAATATGACCCTTCCAAGATCTTCTCTTGTTTTGGATTTCCCACCTGTATGTATTGTTTAAGTAAAGACCACGATTGCAGTATTGTAAAGCTGAGACACAGTGACTATGCCCTGTATGGATGTAAAAAGAAGTGTAATGTTTCATTTATGCTTGACATGTTTGTATGTAATTTGTGCATGCCAGCATTTCAGTTGTGATTCAGAAATCTATAGCTGAATCACCATTTTAGTGTTTTTTGCTTTACCATTGCGTGTTCTCAATATCCTTCTTTGAAATCACTGTGAGGTGATGGGAACATTTGATTTCCTATTTCCAGGACTTGTCCTATGGAAGTGAAAAACTCATCAAGGCTTAAAGAAAATCCAAACTGGTAGACACACGGATAAGAATTGAATAAGTTTACCTCTTAGACTTCTGGATAAAAATATCCAATTTATCCAGTAAAGCTTTCAAGGTTTTTGATTACATTTACACCTTATCAAGACCTGATTGATTTCTACTAACCTGCTTCAATCTACCTACAAGAAACATTCTGGAAAACTCACAGTATCATCTTTTTACAGCAGTTTTCATTTGTCAAGGAAGACACATTATGTGATGAAAATATTCGTGGAGTTGTTCATCTTATGAGTCATTATACTCCCTTTACAATCATACAATTTAACTATACTTCTGAAGGTAATTGTCATAAGTGTATCTCTAGGCTGTAGCATTAGCTTTGATTTTTTATTTGTCATTATGGGAGTTTAATGATTAGGCTGGTCTTGATTATTTAGTTTTTCAGCCACCATCTCATTTTATCTTGGTAAAATTTAACTGCTTACATACTCACCTCTTAATATCATTTCAACAATTATTTATTCCAAAATATTGTAGAATTCAAATTTTATTATTATATAATGGTTACGTAGTATATTTCAGAATTCAAATTAAAAAAAATTTTGAAACGTTAATTTCTGTCTCTATCTGTCTGAACTGAAAAACATTACTCTTCTAGAATTTGATTATTTTTCTCCTGGCTTCTAGGATTATATTTATTTCTCCCAATAAAATATCATTTTTGATTCATATCTGTATGAAAGATAATGCTAAATGACTCCCTATCACAGGACTTAAGGATCTTGATCCTGCCATTGTTAAGTTTCAGTCTTTAAATGATCCTGTAGAGGCAGTTATCCCTTTGCATTGTGTAGCCAGATCTATATACTATTCTGAGGACTTCGATACATTTTCTACACCATCCTCATCCACGGCTGATCATTTACTCAGAAAAGAGTTTCGGGTATTTTCTACGGATATCGCCTTGCTTTGCATAAATCTTTAGCCCATGCTCGGCAGATTAGACGTCAAAGCTAAAAATAATTCTATACTAGGTTCAGTAGTTCAAAGATCCTTTGGGGAAAGATTTGGAAGGTAATGAGAAGTATACATCTCCTCCCCTTTCAGTCTTGTATAACTCAACAGCGTTGAAGGGACTGATTTACAGAATATCTAACAAGAAAGGAACAACTAGATAAGAATGAAAAACTTTTTCAGAGTTTCACTTTATGTTTTTTTCAAGAAGTTAGCCCGATCTATCAAAAAAGTAGTCGTAAAACTGGTATAATTCAAAAGTCAAACAAAGTTTTCTTAAGCATTGTCATGCATGATACCCTGTTCCAGTAATTTAATGTAACAATAGAACTTAGTGAAGAAAGAGGATCTCAAATATCTAAAACTAAAAAGTTAACTTAAGAAAAACATAAGATTACAGAAAAAAATATTAATTTCATTATTGTTTTATAGCGCTAATTTGATCGTCTATTTACATTAATGTAATTCATAGTACTATCACTATTTAATAATAATTATATATATATATATATATATATACTAGTAATAATAATAAAGTAATTAACAAGGCACTCCTACATCCATGTTAACAGATAGTTTTTCTTTGATGGAATTCCTTGTACTTTCTATCAAGAAAACTATGGCAATCACTCTTTATCTTAATGATTAAAGATAGTCAGAATCAGGTTAGCTACGTCTGTAATCAAATGTACTGATACAGCTCTATTAGCTCAGTCACCCATTATAGTAACAAATGGTTTTATACAGCGCTCTCCAACAGGTCTCAATAATACATTTTTCATAGCATAAATTGCATGTACTGCCATAAAGAGAGTATTTTTTAATGCATTTACGGATAAGAAATAGATCGCAGGAAATACTGTTAGGCTTTTGGAACGTTTAAGAGATTCTTCTGGTTTCTCGATTAAGTTCCCTCACAGCCTTCCTAATCATATTGGGAAGTTCATTGTTAATAAAAGGAATTTCAAACATATCCTTAAGTTGTTGTAATTACTCATAATTCTCAGTTCAGATTTACCAAATATAGGGAAATATTTCTTGGTAATCACTCAGTTTTATAGTACAAAGAAAATTTTCTCTTGAATTTGGAACATGCAAGAATAAAAACAAATATTTGAATTTTTTGTTAACTCTCGAAAACAGCATAGCAAGCTGCCCCCCCCCCCAGTGGCACAGTGGTATATTTGCGGACTTACAACGCTAACAACCGGGTTTCGATACCTTTGGTGGACAGATCACAGATAGCCCATTCTGTAGCTTTGTGCTTAACTTCAAACAAATAAAATCATACCGAGATTCTTGCCCCAAAGGATTGTGGGAAAGATTATTTAGGAGCAATAGCATTTGAATTGTTTTTGATACAGACTGCTTTTGTCATTTTTCACAAAGAATTGATGTGGAAGTATCTGAAATGTGCAGGTAATGCATGCTAGAAACTAAAGCTGATGTTTTAATAGATCTAGTCCAGAAACTGGTGGAAGCGAATCAACCTGCTTCAATCAACGTTTCAAACGTTATAAATGTCGTCAGAATAACATAACCATAGAACAGGTTGCCATTCGAGGAGCATCTTAGTTTCTACTGAATGCATAGAAATTACTGCAAATAATGTAAATATTTTCTATAGCTTTGTACCGTAAAACCCCAACAAAGAAATGTGATCGCTAGGTATTTGCTTAATTATGTGAATTGAAAAAATAAATTTGAGATCATATAATAACACACAAATACAATCTATCACCCAAAATCAGTATCAGTCAGTAAGTGATTAATTTAATGCATTATTACTTACATTGTTTTTTGGGTTTTTGACTTTCACTTTAAAGTGACGTACAAATGTTTGTTAAGTGTTCAAGAACTAGTTCCTAAACGTCAACTCATTAATACAAGTTGTAGCTTAAGATGAAAGCTATTGAAAATTTGAAATTTCTTCAAATGTAAAACCAAAAACGCATGAACGAAATATATCAAAAACAGTTTTGTTTGTTGTGCAATAAATTTTAATAGCCCTCCATGGAAGAAATAAATACGGTAAATGTATGCAGCACACGTAATTTCAAAACATTGCTTGTTTGCTCTTAAGTACAAAGCTACACAATAAGCTACTTGTGCTGTGCCCACCGCGAATATCGAAATCCAGTTTAGAATCATAATCAGAGCCAACAGAAATCATTGAACGTAAGATAATTTGTAAGGTCTTTAATATATGAACTTCCATATACAATTATAGTAGAGCTCTCAACATTGCAACAGGTGCTATAAGTCGAGTAATTATAATGGCTTTTAGCAAAATATCAAAGAAATACTACACTTTCTTTCTTGTGTCTTATGTATATCTTATCCTGTGTCGAGAGAAATTAACTCCTCCATAGTTTCGTACATCGTTATATGTACAATGTTTCAATATCTTAATACCGATTTCTGTTAGAAATTCTAGTCAATCAGAATTCCAAAACTTTGAACTACGTTGTCTATTTTTACGTAGTGATACATACTTTTATTTCTAAGCTTTACGATCAGAGTAAGAGCACTAGCTCATTGAAGTATATAAAACTTGGTGATTTTGTAACCTATTCAAAGATGTTTTGCCTTCATATAGTCAGAGAAGCGAACCACATTGAAAAGCATTCTTGTTCAAATAGAGTCGTATGTCTCTCTTTTTTGTTGTTGATGAAATAAAATAATTATGTTTTCATGTCATACATATTATGCCTACTATCTTTATTCAATGTCGAGTTTTCTGCTCAAAAGTTGCCTTAACCTTCTCTTATTTCAGTCTTATAATTTACCTTTAGGTTTTAAGTGTACCTTAGAACACTACAGCATACATTAAAAAGTTACAATTTGGACGTCAAGACAGGATTTGTTTATTGTAGTGTTTAACTCAAACATGCTAGTTTTCCATTTGTACTTTGATATAAAGAGTGTATTTTGTTTAAAAATGGAAAGATATTTTCCATTAAGACAAATGACTTGTAGTTGGAGTGGAAAAGAAGCATCTACAAATGTACATGTTTCATTCCAATTTTAGATCCAGGGATTTGAGTCATATTCCAAGGCCACCAAAGCTGTTGTCTGGCATGCTCCATAGAATGACCTTCAATTTATAGGAGAGGTTAACCATTTGTCTTGATAGGTATGATGACGAGCTGTTTGGACATCCTGAGACTGTAAGAAGGGGGCTTTGTCTTTAGAATTATTAAGTTGGTCAGTAATGAGAACAATAAAAAGAAAAATGGAAATAAGTGTTAAACATAACAAGCAAATAGAAGATAAGATACAAACATCAATATATATTGCATGCTATCTCTTTCATATTGTTACATCTCTGTTAGTTGATTTTCCGTAAATTCGTTCCGACGAAACTTTAGCGACACAAGTCCTTTCTTAAATAAAACTGGTTTATTCTTTCCGTATACAACTTCACGATACACTTATTTTCAACAGTCGCGCTATAACAAACGCTATAACAACGAACGTTAACTTCAACAATACTTTCTGACTGCAGTTCAGTTACTCACTACCTACACACATTGATTGTCACGTCACGCCGTGACCATCTTATGTATACCAGCCCACCCCAATCTAGCAAATACTAGAGCACTCCCGAAGGAACAGGATAGTTCTAGAAAATAGGTGGCGTGACACCAGTCACGTGACCTCGCTGACGCAACACTACCCCTCCTTAGTATTGTTCGTCCCGAACAATAGCCACTTACAATAAACCAATAACAATTAACAATAGCTTAATTAAATGTACAGAATTACAAACACAAAATTACAATACAACAAAGTATCTTAATTTTATGGGACGTATCTTCTTCAGTACTGGTCTCCGTCTTGTTGGCTTCTGCTTCACGTGGGGTTCATCTGCTTCATCAGGAAATGTCCTATCGTCGATAACAGTCACATCAGTGGTATTAACTTCATCAAGAGCTTCACCGTTTCCCTTCTCAAAACTGAGTAGAGCTTCTTCAGGTGGCACGTCTTCAGCAGCGTCATTTGTTCTGTTATCCACTTCATCCCAACTGAAATGTCCTGGACCGTGATTACACC
>NW_013666153.1:96901-107177 GCF_000517525.1 Limulus polyphemus
CACTGCTGTAATTTCTCTTCTTGTTTCTTTTCTTTTTCCTCCAACCACTGCTGTAATTTCTCTTCTTGTTTCTTTTCTTTTTCCTCCAACCACTGCTGTAATTCCTCTTCTCGTTCTTCTTGTTTCTTTTCTTTTTCCTCCAACCACTGCTGTAATTCCTCTTCTCGTTCTTCTTGTTTCTTTTCTTTTTCCTCAAACAGCTGCTGTAATCTCTCTTCTCGTTCTTCTTGTTTCTTTTCTTGTTTAATTTTTCGTTCTTCTTGTTTCTTTTCTTTTCCTCTAACAACTGTTGTAATTTCTGTTCTCGTTCTTCTTGTTTCTTTTCTTTTTCCTCTAACAACTGTTGTAATTTCTCTTCTCGTTCTTCTTGTTTCTTTTGCTGTTCTTGTATTGCTACCATCAAGTCTGCTAGGCTGTAGTTTGATTTGCCGCTTCTCGTTTCCATTTTTTTCTCTGTCCCACTCTCTGACACCAATTTGTTACGTCTCCATTTGTTAATTGATTTTCCGTAAATTCGTTCCGACGAAACTTTAACGACACAAGTCCTTTTTTAAATAAAACTGGTTTATTCTTTCCGTATACAACTTTACGATACACTTATTTTCAACAGTCGCGCTATAACAAACGCTATAACAACGAACGTTAACTTCAACAATACTTTCTGACTGCAGTTCAGTTACTCACTACCTACACACATTGATTGTCACGTCACGCCGTGACCATCTTATGTATACCAGCCACCCCCAATCTAGCAAATGCTAGAGCACTCCCGAAGGAACAGGATAGTTCTAGAAAATAGGTGGCGTGACACCAGTCACGTGACCTCGCTGACGCAACAATATCTTTACCTTGTTCCATGTCTTATTTGCTTCCTCTATTTATCTATTTAGATAACATTTTTCTACACTGTTACATTCCTGCAATTATACACATCAAACTTTTACATCATACACATTACATTACGTTCATCCTTTCTTCCCTATCTTTCACAGTATCTTAAGTGTATTGTTTTGAGAACATTATGCATGTTGATATAAATTATGCTTAATTTTACCTTTCATACTTGTTTTAACATCATTAATAGGCATGAATATACAAACTTTTATAAAGGATTGAAGACAACTTGAAAATGAGCAGTTTCGGTAGACTTTATGGGTGGAACATGGATGTTATATTAGGTCAGATAATGCAGTAGGGATTTTATTCTAGCATAATTTGTCTGCTGTGCTACTAATAATTGATTATTTTTAGCCCTTACTACCATAAGGGGTGGAATGCCAACTTCAAGAGGTCAGGGTTTCTTACTCACCACCCACCTTGTTTATTTCTCATTTATCTTTCATTTCTTTTCTTCCGATAGCAATCAACTTCCCACAATTATCTGTTTGTAGTAAAGGGTTATAGGCTTGAACATCCACATCTTGTTTTCTTATTTTACTCCTTTATTCTTTACATGTTTAGTTTCGCGAATGTAGGTTACGACTCATAGACGGTCTCTCACCACAGCTATGTGTGTCCTACTTCTACAGTCACCTTCAAAGACAAGAACACATTTTGTATCCCACATTATAGCCTTTACCCTTGTGACTTAATTTTTTGGAGTATTATATTGTTTTCATTAAAGCTTGTTTTGTATTATAAGTGTTATATATATGTGTGTGTGTGTGTGTAAAATGATAAACGTACAATATGTACAACAATGAAGCAAGGAAAATGTCTTATTTAAAAATATGTAAAAATGCATAACTTTGTAAAATTGTACAAGATGCATAATGTTCTCAAAACGCGATACTGTAAAGAATATAAAAAAAGATGGAAAATGATTAAGCATATACAATGTAAAAGTTTAATGTGTACGATTACAGGATTGTACTGAGAAACTCGATTGAGTGGTCGATCATACATAAAATCCATTGGGAGCTGCACTTTTACTTGAACAAAAGGACGTCTGAAAAATATTCAGTTTTCTGTTTTAGTTTAATAGCATGATACGGAATCATAGTGTATGTAAGGTGCTCATTTTTTTCAGTTCAGTCAGGGTTCACAAACTTTGCAACCACATTCTGTATAGTCTAAACTGTTCACTCTGCCATGCCATCAGATATAGGTGTGCATCTTCATCACACCAAATTTTCACAATGCTTTAAACACTTTATTGTTAACCTTTGCTTCTTTATCTGTGTGGCTCTCTCTCTTCAGGTGCTCCAAATTACGTTATCTAATCTTCAGCCAATGTATTGCCGACAGTCTATGCTGAAATTCCAACTAATGATATATGTCCGGCTGCATAAAGTAGTCACTAATAGCCAGCATCATATCATATACCTTTTTCTGTATTAGGAGGAGAACTAGCAACATCCATGTTTATTCTCTGTTATACCAGGCTTTTTTTCTGGGCCACACACACAGTGCCATGTTTCTACCATTTCTGTACATCTCGACTTCCATGCATTGTAGCGTGAAACACTTTTGTTCCTTAAAGACCTTATGACTCATTGTTACTGTTGCTGTAATTGCTTTAGCCACTGCAAAGTACCAAGGATTCAAACAATCATTTAACAAAATGAAATATAGCATGTCTTACCATAATAGCAGAAACACATCAAGAAGTATTACTGCGTTTACCCACCTAAACTACGTGGAACTTTGGCGTCTTGTCTTCTCTTACAATCACTACTAGATATGATTGAACACTGTCTGAAGGTTGTAGTATTATGTACTTTAATATCCATCCCATATTAACATTGCCAACCTATCTGGTACTCCTAGGATGCTTGTATGGTGGTTATTTTATCAGACATGTGTTATAAGCGATAACAAGTGACTGTTGCTCTACCTATATAGAGCAATTCTATGGGCGAGCCACGAGCGGCCTTGGTTGTTCATAAAAAGCTATTTCGTATTACAGCACCTGCCATAATAAATTTAGATTCTTCAAGTAATAAATGTTTTTGAGATATGACCATTTTTGTAGTGTTTCTAAGAGCATTTTGCTACAGTTGGCTACTTACATTCATGTATCCATTTTAATATGTCCACTTCAATATTGCCTTCACAGAAACTGCTTCTGTAATAGAACATTCCCAATCTTTTAATATTGAGTATCTTTTTATGGTTTGTGGGGGCTGGCTAGGGGTATGTCTACATAAGAAGGAATCACAAATTGTCTGCACATGAAGCTAAAGTTTCAAGAGGCTTGTGCATTCGAGCTTTAAAACTCAGCCTTGTGAAATGGTTCATTATCCATAGGATCAAATTTGATGATGTAGTTTAACCATAGCTGAGTCTCAGTGATTGAGATACTGTTATTTAAATACTTAATTATGTGGAGAGCCAGACCATATAAGCTGAGCATCAGACATTGCATCACTTGTACCTCAGTCCAACTACTTCACTAGACGACCTGCCTAAAATGTTTAAAAAATTATCCTGATTCTAATAAGCTTTAAAAGGTGGGGGTTTAACTGTTTTGCATCACTCTCATTTAACAGGAAAAATTGGATATAAACTTCCGCATTGAGGTGCCCACCAATTAGTACGTTTTTATGCACCAGCGGAACAGTATGCTACAAATTCACTACATCTTATTAATACCTATATATCCCTGCATGACATGACCTCTACTGATTGGCAACAACTTGGGCTCACCTAATGAGGCTTCAAAAGTTTTAGGCTTTTCTTTTACATAGCGATTGTTGGTACTATGCCACCATAGCATGCTAGAGTGCCACCCACATGTACATACTAGCAACATCATTGGAGTGACCTCCAGTGGTCGCTTACTTTCAATTTATGACAGCTGAATCAGTTATAGTAATACGGGCCTACTGGGTGGTACTTTAAGAGTGTAACTGATACTTTTGCTAAACAACAGATACCTTTATACAAAACACTGGAGAAATTCACATGAATCAAGAAGCTACCTTCAACAGTCAGCTATTTGTAGAATGCTCTTAAGTGCTAAATGCAGTGAGGATGAACATTTCACGATATTATCCTTATTCTGATGGACCTTAATGCCTTATCACATATCACAATGGCATAGGGCGACCATGCCATAAGTTTATGTAAAATATTGATATTTAGATGTGAATTGCAATTCCCGTGGGTGTGATGCATGATCCACCTTTTATTTCAGCTGCACTGCATTGAATTCAAGGAGTGGTTAGGGATATCCAACAGATAAAACACCAGTTTAGTTGTGGCTGGACATTGAAAGCACTGTTTTGAATTATCTCCACAAACTGATGACGAGGATGATGCCCCGCATACTTTATTGCTGTCCATGATAAATTAGAAGATGTGCCAAAGATAGCACTTGGAGTTCAGCCCAGCAGTTAACATAACTGGAATTTCCAAATACTAAAAGCTAATTATTCCTCTTACATTCTGAACTATCTGGTGGAATTTTTGTGATGAAATAGCGAAAAGATATTTTCTGTTTAGTTGCCCATTTACAGCAGTTGATAAGTTGTTGGATCACCAATATGAGTGGCTGTGAGATTGATAGATGAAAAGAAGCGTATTATTTTCAACTTTAGCTGTATCCAACAGATAAGTATCAATGTTTGCAAAAAAAGAGAAGCTTTAGAAAATGTTTTGCGAAGAATAAATCTAACATGGATAGTAGAAGAAAACGTAGACACAAGTGCTCATTAAACTAAACTATTTCGTAAATGCATTGTAATAAATAAATATACTGCTATGCTAAGGTTTCTTTTTAATCTGGCTAGCCTCAGCGCATGTTTGACCAATCTAGCTGCTAAAGCTGAAGAACAGATATCTACACAAGTTCAAGACTAGAGATAGAATAATGGTAAATAATAATGTTAAGTCAAACAAAGGTCCTAGTGCAGTATCTCACGCTTCTGGACTACTTTCATCTGTGATTGATTCTATTATGTAATTGTCAAGGAGAGAGCAGCCTTCAAATCATAACTTGTACAAAGCTCTATATCCTTCTCCACTTGAGTATGATCCATACCCCAGGAAAGAGATGACGCAGAAGCATGACCAAAGAAGTATAAGCTCAAGCTCTTTGAAATAGTGGATGTGGTATGTAACCCTACCCTAAAGGAAGGACTAATTTGAAGTGTATAATTATTTGCATTATGTTCACAAGAACGTTGGCTAAATTCAGAACACCTAAATGAAAATTTTAAATTTTATCTAAATATACTTGAATGAAGATATGTTTTTTTCCTAGTTACAGAAGAGTGTAATATATGTCTCTACCTACTCTATGTGTGTGTGTGTATGTTGTAATAAATGTGAACAAAGATAAAATTAATTAAGTGAGTGAAGTTAAATAAACTGTATAAAAAGCTAAAACTTATAAATCAAATAATTATAAAATTAAGAACCTGAATACAGAAATGGATAAAGTTTTACATAGAATGGTACAAAACTAAATTTCAAACTAACTGAATTTAACATAGAACTGCACAAGATATAAAACTGAAAATAATGAATATTTAAATATAATAGAAAATAAATGTAACCTACTATTTTTGCTCTTTAAGATCAAGTTATGCATAAAATATAGATTATAATGAAACAAGATGAAACTATATTTCATTTCATTGATAGAACTGAACGATATACAAAAATTAATTTAAGATTGTTTAAAATACAACATAAAAGATTAAAATACAATAAACACTAAAATAAATCCAACCAACAATTTAAGCTGTATGATAAAGATTTAAAGATAATATACAGAATTCAAACACATGTCAAACTACAAAAAAATAAACTTTAATTCAAAACTCAATACAATAAATATGGTAATAAAATAAACGATAATTAGAACAGAGGAAAAACATAAGAGAAAAGTGATTTCCAGTAACAGTAAATAAAGCAAATAATTGGCAAAAGCTACCTACACCTCAGTGACTCATCAGTACGCTTGAAGGCTTATAATGCTAAAAATCTGGTTTCAGTACCCACATTGGGCACACCACATATAGCCCATTGTCTAGCTTTGTACAAACCTCTTACTATGTAACGTATCTGTTTGACCACGACACTATTTTCCGTAACTTTATGATGCAGTTAATTATATATATATTTGAGTTTACTATAATGAGAGCTTACATTAATTTGTAATATATAAAAGAGTAAAAGCTATCTAAACAAAAGTATTTCCTCAATTCAAGGCTTGCTTCAGTTTATTTTAAAAGTACATCCAGTAACTATGACACTAAACATAACATGTGTACCTTAGTTTTGAGCAACACAAACAGACATATAGTAAAAAAAACTTTTTCTAATAATGTAGGTAATGCAATATTTAAAACGCAAACTGAATTAAACCAGGTAAATTGGTGTAACCCAAATAAAACAAACCAAAATTAAATTAAATGTCTGCAAAAATTTTAATACAAATACACATATATACAATATTTATAAAACAAAGTATATTAAAATTACACTTCTAAGATAATGACAGAAGGATGCCGAATCCGTTCATCGATTTGCCAAGAAGGTTTCTCTCATCTTCTTCAAATACTTTTGCAGTCTGGCTTTCTCATTCACGAGCATCTTTTCTAGGCAAATTACTGTGGTTTTGTAATTAATGGGCTGTTCTCCATATTTGTATTCATCCTGTTGAATGAAAATCCAGGTTTTTATCCAACTGGTAGCTTGAGTCTGGCAGCATTGCTACATCAGTCAACATCGTGGATTAACAGATCCTAGAAGATTGATCTCATGGCTATTACCAGCAGGTTGGTGGTCTGATGGCTGTTATCCAAGGTTATGATGTTGGTCATTTCGATACCAATTATCTCCGTCATTCTGTTACCTTGGTTGGTCTTTCTTGGATTTGAAATATTGTCTTTCTTCAGAGGGTGCATGATGACGTTTTTCTTTGATAACTTGACAACTTTGTGTTTTTCAGCAAAACATTACGCTATTTTACATGAAAATGTGTACTCAGAGGAAGATAAAGGTAATTAGGTCAGCTGCAGACTGGATATCAGCCCGATTCCTGGAGCAATTGGTTATCAAGAAGCCCATCAGTGGTATAAAGCTTAACTATATGTATAATAATAACTTATTAGAGACAAAAGATAGAGCTGAAATTCTATTTTAACACAACTGCAAACTAAGGGGATTGTAAGAAAGAAATATCTGTAGTATAATGTGATTTTTATCCCAAATATTAAGGCCTGCTGATTTTCAATGTTTTGTCAGCTTTTACCTTTAAATTCGTAGCTCTTTCCATTAATGCGTTTTTAAATAAGTAGTAGAAGCAAGATAGTGTTGAAATATTATCTTTGTGCTGTTTGGCCCATAGAACCACGAATTGTGGCTAATGCTGTAGAATCCTTTATGAAGTGCCAGTTACAAGCATAAAAGTCCTATACTATCAGTTTCATACTTTTCTTTTCTCTCTGTAACCAGAAGTTTGCCATGGCAACCAGATAATATTAAGTCTAATATATGTGTGAGCATGTAACCACGCTAGCTTGCAAGAATTGCTGTTGACAAATGGTAGCCTGTTTGAAGGTCTAACCATTGCTGGCCCTGAGGAAACCGTAGCTGAGCCGTAACATTCATAATTACTAGGATATTGTTTTTCTTGGCAAAATGTATGTTTACTTACAAAACTCTATAAAAACATGCACTAGTTCGTGTTTCCTGCCCCATGTTGTTTCACAATATTTGCCAAGAAAGGATTCGGTTGTGGCCTACCTCATTTCAAAATTTATGCAAGAAAAGATTATTAATAAAAATGTAAACTTATAATCATTATTGTCAGCTCTAAAAGGAAATCTGTGCAGAAAAGTTCTCAAAAATAGAGTGCAACAGATCATATTGCATGTGAAATTGGCGATGATAGGCAGCTGAATAATTTTCAATGCTTAACGTGTAGTGAGAAGTGAACTGAAATCCAACATGATGGAAACGCCATTTGAAGGGGCAGTCATTAATAGTGTTAAGAAGTACAATGACAGTACGAAATATGCACACAAGGAACAAAATTGTAAGCTAGATCACTGCACGAAGTTTGTGAGATAGCAAATTCTGTTTTTACTTGGTTATGGCTTTATTTATCATTCGTTTATTATTTCTTTTGTCGTTTAGTTTAGCTATGAATTTTTAGTTACATTTAATACGCTAAGTCACTTTCTAGATGATGACGTTTATTTTGAATATTTTTCAAGTCCTGGCCAGGCACATATGTCTTTATTGTTTACTGTGTTTTGGTAAGTTATCAATATTGTATTTCAATAGTTTGAAAGTAACACTTTGGATTTCTGTGGTTTTCTAAGTATAATAATTTTTTTTGTCAAACCCTGGTTGTAGCGGAGAGTTACTTTAGACCATTAAAAGTTCATAGCCACCAGTACTAGTTCGTATGCTACATTATTCAGGACAAATCTTTATAGTGCCAAATAATAATTAACTTACAGAAATATTATCAGTGTATTTCAACAGCAAAAGCAAATTCATGTAAAGAAAAACAATCAGAGATTCTTACAAAAATATGATGAACTCTCTAGGAGACATAGTAATGGTTATGCCAACCATACGACTAAAATGTAGGACTCATTTTAATCAACTACTAGAATGTTATAGGATTATCTTTGCAGTTAAAATAAATTGTTGGTGTTAAGACATATATCGAGTAAATCATGGATTCTCGTTATTCAGTATTGGCAAAATATTTGGAAATCATGTTTATTTGTAGTTAGGCATAGAGCCACACAATGGGCTATCTCTGCTGTGTATCCATTCTTTGTTTGAGCGTACAGTGAGGCTTGTTTTGCTATACAAATTGGAACTTTATGAAATTTTCAGGCTAAGATCAAAATAGAAAGATAATGTTTTTCTTTCACCAACTAAACCTACAAATGAAAAAATGTATTCAACACTAAGTTGTACAGAATTAAATAAATTTCTTAAGTCGAAAGTTACATCCTTGAGTAAGGTCAGGCTGTAATTCGAAATTAATTAAGTACTCTATAATTTAAATGTGTTGAAGTCTCTTATTGGGTTTTGATCATTTCAGTTGTAGTGCAAGTTGACTGATTAACGTTGGTATCACACTTCGTAGTAGAGATTTCTTAATCAAACAGCTTGCAAGGTATCAGGCAGGTAAATGTCACAGGTTCCAAACAACGACGTCCATACGTGCACTAAATAATAAAAAATGTGCGTGAGGCCGAAATTTTTATTGTTTATTATACGACTCTTTCAAATATTCTATTCATACCACGGAGAAGATAAGGCTGTTAAAGAAAATTTAAATAGCTAAAGGTATTGTTTTAGTTATTGGTGTACATCTGTTACATTGTGAAAAAGTCTACGTTCATATAACAAAATAGACGTTATTTGTTTATAGTACAACAACCGGCCTTTCCGGTTTACTCAAGCACAGCCGGTTTTAACGATCTTAAAAGAATTTTAGGTATCAGTTAGCCAAATATAGACCGTACAAATTGTGTGCCTTATCTTAGACTTTTAAGAATTTTGTTCATGTTATTGCGTATATTTGTGCAATGAAGTTGCATGTCTCTCATGAAAAAAATATGTAAATATCTAAGAATATGGGAAAACTCCATAAAGAAGGTGTTTGGGTGAAACTTTCCGATGATCATCGTTTCCAACGTGTGAACGTTGCTTCGTCTCTTCTGGCGCGGAATGCGCGTGAACCATTTTTTAGACAGAATTGTCTCAGGTGATGAAAAATGGATTCTCTATGCGAATATTAAATGCCAAGAACAATGGCTCAGTCCTAGACAAAACCACTTCCGACTCCAAAACCTGGACTCCATCTGCAGAAAGCGATGCTTTGCATTTGGTGAGACATCAAAGGAGTAATTCTTTTCGAACTCCTCAATCCACAGCGAACTGTAAATGCAGAGATCTATAGTCAGCAACTGGAACGTTTAAATCAAGCCCTTCATCAGAAACGCCCCTCACTCATCATTCGGAAAGGTGTTCTTCTCCACGACAATTCACGTCCACATGTGGCACGTTTGACGCAACATAAGATTTTGGAGTTGAGTTGGGAAGTTCTCCCCCACCCACCATATTCTCCAGATATGGCACCATCATGTTACCATATTTTTCGTTCGCTGCAACACCATCTTAATGGGAAAATGTATGCAAATGTGTGAAGGTGTTAAAGAGGACATCGACATGTATTTTGCTTCAAAGCTAAGTGATTTTTTAACAACCTGATTGTAAGATGGAAAAGCATCATAGATAAGAATGGAGACTATGTCATATAATAAATGTTTTGTTTTGATATATAAGTTGTTCG
>NW_013666153.1:108177-117129 GCF_000517525.1 Limulus polyphemus
GTATTTTGCTTCAAAGCTAAGTGATTTTTTAACAACCTGATTGTAAGATGGAAAAGCATCATAGATAAGAATGGAGACTATGTCATATAATAAATGTTTTGTTTTGATATATAAGTTGTTCGAGTTTTTTCATTTTGAAAAAGCGACATTAATTTCTTGACGACCTAATAATTAGATTCAGTGTCTTTCACGTAACCCCTTCTAAGTGGTGTCAAACGAATTGTCTCCGTCCCGAGGCTTGCACAAAGGTTAAAACATTTTCACCCCACTCCTGAACTACTTGACTCACCAACTTCTAAGTGGTGCCAAACGAATTGCTCCGACCCGAGATTTGCACAAAGGTTAAAACATTTTCACCCCACTCCTGAACTACTTGACTCACCAACTTCTAAGTGGTGCCAAACGAATTGCTCCGACCCGAGATTTGCACAAAGGTAAATCTTTTCACCCAATCCTTTAACGAACATGAGTATTTAAACACATTTACACAGTTTCCCCGAAAGCGGACCCCAAATTTCGCATTCATTTGCGTTAGAGCACGTAAATAAGAAGGCCAACTAATTTCCGTTCATAACTTGGTTAAAGAAATTAAACTTGTATTATAGCGACAATGATCATTAAACTGAAACAATGTAAAATAGTAGTTCAGGCATCAAATTTGCATTATAGCGGCCCTGCAAGTGTGGGCCATGGGCCCACGGGTTCGCTAGTACTTTTACGTTGTACAAAATTATATATGAATGGAATAAGTAATGTACACAAACAACAACTAATTTTTACTATAGATTTGTCAAGTATTTATCAATTGCGTGTACACGTTATTAAACACTTAAGTTATTATAATCCAGTTTTTCATTATTTTTGGCTATATTTTCAAATTGTACGCAAATCCTCAATCTTCAGATATTATGTAAAATTCTGCCTTAGTTAATAAAACGTAAGCTTCTAACGTATTACAATTTGATAGAAATGTAATCAAATGGAAAATATTCAAGTGTGTAAACATTTTCTTTATTTCGTTAGATGCATCATCAGTAGTGTAAAGTCTACAGTGGGAATAAGTTTATGGGCAGCTAGCTGATAACGAAACCTGTACAATTCTAACAGTTCAAGTTTAGATACATATAAATGTCATACTAAAGCTTTTTATTATTAAATAAAGCATATAAAGTGATTACTTCTTACATGAAATTGTATTCCAGCAAGGATTAATTTAAATTCTATTGATCGGACTTTTCTCTCTGTTATTTGATATGATTCGAAATGTGCTATGCTATCATAGTTTAGTATTCTGATTAGCAGAAAGAAATGAAAAGATAAATAGATATATCTAATATGCCTTTTTTATACGGTATATATGTGTACCAATAATTGTTTGTTTGGTTTCTTTGGAATTAAGCACAAAGCTACACAATTGGGTGTGCTCTGCCCACCACGGGTATCGAAACCCGGTTTCTAGCGTTGTATGTCCTCAGACATACCGCTGTGTCACTGGAGGGCGCCAATAATTGAAAGATAAGGTCAAAGCTAATAAACGAATTGTTACGCTATTATTAATATGCGAGTTTATATTTAGTTTAAACATATATCTTATATATTATGCTTAAACGAATTTCTGTCTTGCCAGCTTTGATATTCAGTCCTTATTCACTAACATCCCACTTGAGGAAACAATTAAATTAATTAGTAAACAGTTGTTCCCTACCAAAAGTGCTCTGCACTCTAACTTTAACCGACAAGAATTCGAACATGTTAAATTGGCCCTCAACGACAATCACTTCGTTTTTAATGGTCATTTTTATGGCCAGGTAGATGGAGTGACGATGGGTTCACCTCTAGGACCGACTGTTTCAAATATGTTTTTATGTTATTACTAACGTCAATGGCTGGATAATTACCCCCTTTATTACAAACCAGTATTAAATAAAAGGTTCGTTGATGTTACTTTGTACTCTTTCCCAACACTGATCACGACAAGAAGTTTTTAGAATATCTAAACTGACAACATCCAAATATAAACTTTATATATGAGATGGAAAAAAAAACATTTACTGGTTTATATACTGGTTTCAACAGTTTCATATCACATTCCTTGAAATATAAACTTGTTCTAAATATTCTAAACAGAGCCAATAGTATGTTCTGACTACTTCTGTCAGAACTCAGAAATTCATGACATATTACAGAGTAATAGTTTTCCCCATGATTTCTTACGCTCATCACACGAAAATTTTTAACAAATAAAATAGAACCTACCAAAAAGTCACAAAATGTCTCAAAATATTCCTTTCATTGGCAAACAGTTTTAAACCCAAATATCAAATTAAAAGAATAATCAAAATATGTTACCCACAAATGAAGCTACGTTGAATATTTACGTCAACATTTAGAATTGATAATAGGTTTAAAACCAAAGACACTCGACCCATTCCTATGTGCTCGTGGGCCGTATATGGGTACACTTAAGGTAGCTATAAAGCTACCTATATTGGTAAAACTACACGTCGCCTACAAATACGTGCACACGAATACATGGGCTTTTCAGCAAGAATTGGATGTAAGCTAAGTAATCCACTCGAGTCTTGTATCCGGTTGCACAGTGAGAATAACAACCACCCCATACTTCTACAAAACTGAAAATTCTCGACTCCGGAACCATAGATTACGATTTTCAATGATCACTCAACACTAAATAATAACATCAACTCCTTCATGTAACCAGTTCTGGATTCTTAGTGTTTTTATTATGTATATATATATTATTCTATTTGTATTTTAAAGATACATTGTTTATACTTATATTTAAGTTTTTCTTAACAATGTAATTTATTAAACATATGTATGCCACACTTTTTATCGTACATTCCATTGTGTTGTTACCGTTTAAATCTATTGTTTCTAAACTTGCACAATGCTAATGTTGTTTTTTTAGTTTGAATATTGTGAACTTTTTTTTTTAAATATTAATACTGATGATGGACTTTAAGAAAATTCCAAAACGCCCGTTTTAAAGACGAGTTTCTTATTACCGTGTTTTTAATATTTATTATAAGGCTTTTAGTAATTGTATAATTTCTCATATTGAATGTCCTCAGAAGGGACTGTGGTAAGTCTGTGGACGTTAAAGTCCGGAGTAGACACAGTAGATAGCCCAATGTGGCTTTGCTCTAAAAACAAAAACAGAAAAAAAATTCACATTGAATTATTTCGTTATACTTACATCATTTCTTCTCAATTTAAATTCTTTACATTTTAAGGGTAAAAGAAACAAACAAAAACTTTACGATATTCTTATTACAACAATAAAATTTTGTTATTGTTCTTGTAATTACCTCCAAGGCAAAAGGTCCATTGTGAGTATTCACCCAGGCAGCATTTACCTAATGATTGGGTATTAAATGGTACCACTCAGCGGGTGGTATCCTTTGACACCGAAGGTCTCGTGACGTCCTAATTCCACGAGTAGGGTATCAGTGGACATGTTACTTGGGGCGCATTGCTAGGGGCGGGAAACTCATGACTCCATAATTTCAAGTTGTGTCACCAAAGTGGTGGAAAGACGATGAGATCAGCTATGATGAGCATGAAAGTGGTTTGCAAATAAACCATCAGAGGGTGATATAGATTAACAGATATCAACGTGTTTCAACATGTGGTTATGTCTTCAACTTCATAGACTCACTTCAATAATAATCAAAGACTCAATATTAATGTTTCATGTAATTTGCTTAACATACTTTTTACAAATATAGTATTGTCAGGTTTTGTATATGTAAATGTGTGTGTGTTGGGCTGGAATTCTTTTACAGTTCTTCAAACAATAAATGGACAGCAGACAATTCACTTGTTTTATATATTCAAAACAAGTCAAAAGTATGTACACATTTGTTTTACCCTATAAGACATCACAGTTGTATCTAAAACTCTTAAGTAACTCTCTATTTTTGTTAAAAGTCCACTTAGGGTGACTCAGTTACTTTATAATCCAAGTGACAAGACAAACTATGTTTCTCTACTTTTATCACAATAGTATCAGTGAATAATTCATATACGTTATCCCACGGGTTACCACAGTTCTATTCTGAACTTTAAGTAATTGTTTCCTTTTCGTCAAAGTCCACACAGGCGGGTTCAGTTACTTTACAACGCCCTTTAACAAGACAAATTATTCTCGTTATCTCTATTAACCCTATCGCAGGGTATCTTTTATTGCGCATGACACAAGTTTTTAGTTTCTTACATTCAAAATTTTATTAAACCGCTTTTTGTTTACGTTATACCAATTATTATAGTATAGAATCTTAGCTAATAATCCATATTTTAGTAGTATATAAGTTTTAAGTTCCTAATTCTACAAGGCAATATTTAAAAAATTCTGAATTCCCCACATCTTCTCTAGGTATCATCTCATCTCTATTCTATTCCCTCCCCCCCGAAACTACGAAATTAAACGTAAATTACACATTATAAAATCGTCATTGCTCAGACAAACCATAATTTTATTGCTTTTACTTTTGTTTGATTACAGAGCTATTAAATAAAATATCAGACCCTTCCTGCCACATCCTCTCTTTCAGGATTTGTTGATAGTTCTCTCTTACGTTTAATTATATATTACCTATAACCAATAGAAAGTGAAGGTTTTCATCTATCAAATAACGTATTGTATAACATTGTGTTCTGAACAGCTTAGCGACAGTTTCACTTATAATACACGGTTTATGCTCGTCGGAAGGTTATCGACTAGCTTGAATGACTTTGTAACAGCTCTTGTAGCATAGTTAGAAAGCCAGAAGATGTTTCGGAGTCAGGGGATATTGTCTACTTTTTTGCATGTTGTTAGTATATTTTTTTGGTGCATTATTTAATTAAATAGAAATTACTTAGTGCATTACTACCATAATATAACTGTCATTGACAATTTACATCAAGAAAAAAGAAGATTGAGTAAGTACTTTATTTCTTGTTTTTTATGTTTATTCTTATTTATTATTATAGAAGTAACTAAAATGTAAAAATAGGGGCATTTTTTAGGTTAGTTAAGATTAGATTAGGTAAAATGAATAATAATTATAATATAATAAAAATGTTTCACAATGTATGCACGCGAGCAGCTTGTAGTAGTTCATGGGTAATATAATTCGATAGCGTTACGTTGCGCTGCACGTTCCCTGAGTGATTTACAACTTATAATGGCGCGGATAATAGTTAGACACGGTTCAAAGGGCAATCAAAACGGCAATAAAAAAATAAAACTTAACCATGAATAGATGTATATTGTTACACGTTTAAAACTACTTAGGATAAACGAATGTAGTTTCACACTACATTTGAAGTAATTCTAGAAAGAAAAAGAGGGTAATTTAGATTTATTTCGATTTTTTTTTTGGTTGGGGGGGGACAAGATCAGTCAAATTGACCAACCTAGAATAGAGTTAGGGTAGAGTTTCTTTGTAGTTAAGCACAAAGCTACACAATGGGCTATCTATACTTTGCTCACCACAGGTATCAAAACCAGGTTTCTAGCGTTGTAAGTCTGCAGACATACCGCTGTGCCACTGGGGGGGGGGGGGGATTTGGGTAGAGAAAATAACGGATAAAATGTAAAGTTTTACTGAAAACAAACATTTGAAATGTATTTAGGTTTTAGAGATTACACAAATGAAATTTGGTATTTTTGAGATAAAGAAAAGGAATTTTAATCTTAACATGAAATCACTTTACACACAGACTATTCAAAACAAATACTCAATATCTTCATGAGCAAATCTATATTTTAGTTAATTAAAAGTACTTTACTAAAAAAATATGATTTTTTGTATGTGAAAGACTTATAGTATTAACTGAAAGACTGCCAAATGTTGTGAAGACATACACACTGTATTGAAAGTTAGAAGTATTAAATCTATAAAGGCTTTAAACAAGTACAAAGAGGTCACATGATCGGTTAAACTGACCGAGCCTGTGTCGAGAGAGTTAAACTGAAAGTCACTTTAAAATATCACCCGTTATGGCTATTCACTCACACGCCAGCTAACTTCACGTTTTTAACGTTTTCTGACTGAACTTAACTTTCACTTCACTTCTTACTTGCACTCGTTAGTCACCTATATATATATATATATCTTGTTCACTGAGGCCTCGAACTTTCTATAAACTATGCGAGCAACGCTATAATGTACCAATACTCACTAAAAATAACGAGAAAAATACAGAAGCTTTGAGTAACTTCGTGTCAACAATACAACGACAATTGAATCACATACACAATGTATGACTCTTACCAAGTTATGCAACCAAACTTGTCATAACTATCACCTTTAAAATAATTACTTTAAACTCTCTTGTTATGAAAAGTGAATAATCATTAAGTATTAGATAACCTAATAAATTAAATAATAACACTTACAGAAAACAGTCTTGTGTATCCAAGAATAAGCCCCTCTCCATGAAAAATATTTACAATATTTATTTACATTATATATAAAGACTGTTCTTAGTTCATGTTCTAAGTCTTCTCATATAGTCTACACCAATATTTACAGTTCCTTTGTCGGTCTCTCCTCACATAGGGGCTTCACCTTGACAGACTCCCTTGTCTTTATCTTGTGTTGCCTGAGACCTGTCTTTCCTAATCTATCTGTATACTGGCACAGTAGATCTTGTTCCTCTTTCTTCTTCTTGTCAATCAGTCCTTTAATTATGTTGACATCTTTGTACATCTCACCTCCACCCAGTGGCCTTAGGTCTAGTAGGTCTTTATCTTGCATAATGAAGTCACTATGTACTTCAATATGTACCTTAATAGCTGCACCTGTAAGGTCTTTTTTCCCTTTCGAATTACTCCTTCAACAGATTGGTATGGTAGACCTTGGTCATCCCATCCACTTTCACCTTATAGTGCATTTTGTTGATCACTTCCGGTACAGCAAAGTGTCCTTTCCACTGCCAGGTGAGTTTGTTGTTGGCTATGGGTAGCAAAACTAAGACCTTTTGTCCGACCTTGAAATGTCGACCCAATGTTATACGAGTACTTCTTACTGCCTTTACATGTTTAGCTTCACCAGTAGAACTGCTTTGATAGGTTAGTCCCTTTTCATTTTGTATGTTACTTGACTTTTTCTCGGACACTGTCCCTAAATTTCTGTAGAGAAAAGTCTTTCTTCTGACCCCCTAGACCTACATTCGGGATGTCACTTTTTGACACTCACAAGGGCTTGCTTTACATTCTTCCCTTGAGCTCTTTTGGTGACTGCAGATGCCACATCATTCTTCATTCTGTCTAGTTTTTGTAAATTTCTACAAATATAGCATCTCTTGTCTTTATTACAAAGTATGGCTTATTGAAAAAAACTGAAGAATCTTGCCAATCTTTGTTTGATATGCTAGATTAAATACATAATGCATTGTCATAACAAAAAAATGCTTTAACATTTCTGTTCTCTTTCCAATTTATATCCCTTCAAAGAAAATTGTAAACCGGCTTTCAGAAATAGAGAAATATTTCTCTTGGTTTGTTTGTTTTGAATTTCGCGTAGCCATCCTTAATTTAGTAGTGAAAGACAAGAGAGAAGGCAGCTAGTCATCACCACCCACCGCCAACTCTCGGGCTACTCTTTTAACAACGAATAGTGCGATTGACCGTCACATAATAACGCCCCCACGGCTGAAAGGGCGAGCATTTTTGGTGGGTCGGGGATTCGAACCCGCGACCCTCAGATTACGAGTCTGTTGTCTTCACTATACAATCTAACCAAACGTTTTTCATCATAATTCTAGGATTGTAAAATATCAAAAACTTAATTTTTTTACATATAAGTTTAAAGTTATAAAAGAAACATAGAAATTTAAAAGCCGTAATAAAATATAAGACGGAATTGCTGAAAAACATGCAAGAATTCTTTCTGTATGAATTTGTAAGAATTGCATAAAATAATCAATATGTGGGTTAAAAAACACTTCTGAATAATAAACTAAAATATTAACATATCCTAAAGATAATTTGTTTGCAAACCAACTTTGCTTCCCTCTATCAGCTAATTAATATTGGTTGAAAAACAATGTCAGTATGATTCTGAACTGACACAACTCATCTTACTGAATACATCAAACAGTAAGTGAAGAAAACGAAGAATTACGAGTGATATATTTTTATAAGTTTCATGACACAAATAAGTCATTTCACACGACAAACTACCATTGCTAAAGCTCAGAGATAGTCAAGATTTTTTAGCAAGTTTTTGTTTTGAGATTTCGGCATACTGGTGTGAATTTTCGTCAGGGAAAAGCCGTCGCTACTTTTACGTTTCAACAGCGGGCCATTCATATATATATATATATATATAATTGTCAACATTCGGTGTTCTTATCAAAGTAAAATACAATAGTTAATAATCAATAAAATTATTTATGTATCTGCACACAAAATAATTTTACTTGAAATCGAAAATAGCTGCTTTGATAAATATCATTAGCCAACAAAGGCGAAACCATGGTCGTGAATAAATGAAGTTTTTGTGAAACGTACAGTCGTATTTATTTTTTTCTTCAGTTCTGTAATTATGGAGTTTCACCAAGTACTGACGGTTTCAATTATATAAAACTTGTTTTTGTTAAATAATGCAAATAGTAAATCCAACTGAAAGAATTAGAGAAGTAGTCATTGCATTTATTTTTTTGAAAAGTATGTTTGGTCGTTGTAATTCTAAAAATGACACTGTCTTAAAACACAATCAATGGGGACGAAGTTAGGACGATTTTATTTCTCAAGGATAATAACCCTCGTTAGTGGTTTAAACCTTCCTAATATTCAAGGTGAACCTTCCTCAATGGTTTAAACTTTCGTAATACACAATATCTGGTTGTACGTAATAACACTGAGGGCCCAGCATGGCCAGGTGGTTAGGGCACTCGACTCGCAATCTGAGGGTCGCGGGTTCGAATCCCCGTCAC
>NW_013666153.1:118129-148237 GCF_000517525.1 Limulus polyphemus
CCCTCGTGTAGTTTTGCGCAAAATTCAAAACAAACAAACAATAACACTGAGTATCTGTAAATATTCTAGGAATAAATTATACGACATATCTCCAGAAAAATAACTTTTCTCAGCATTTTGCTGTGTCGGCCTCTATGAGGGGCATACTCTAATACGCATTGTCCTTGTTGGCTCTTTCCCACGAATCAAACGCATCGTAAGTTAATAAAATTATAATATATTTATATTTTATACTTACTATAGACTCCTAATTTATACAGATGGACAAACATGGTCTGAATAATGGTACTCAAACGTTAAAGTATTGAGGTATCGAAGTGAAACAATGAAAACTTTAAAATATATACTATGTACAAATAAATAGTTAAAAAAAGTACCAGACAAAGAATATGCAAATTCTTAGCACATTATTTAAAAATATTTTAAGATATTTTCAGTTACAGTTATCCAATGATAGAAATAATTCGTTTCAAATATATTTTATCTGGGGTATGCTGATTTGTTTGTAATTAAGCACAAAGCAGCACAATGCTCTGCCCACCACGGGTATCGAAACGCTGTTTCTAGCGTTGTAAGTCAGCAGACATACCGCTGTGCCACTGATAAAACTTGCCTTTTTAATAAACCAGAAGAAAATTACTTCTGACTTTTTTACTCAAATTGAATATATCACTACTTTGAAGATAGATTGTGAAGTGTATTTAGGAGTTAGTTATGTTTTGCTTGTAAAATTTTCATTAAACATTATTACTAAATTCGATAAAAGAGAAATGAGAAGCCTTTTGGAAAACGCTGCCTTATTTTACATTTTCAAATGTTCAAGTTATTTTTAAAACTTCAAGACTTTAGAATTTTTAGGCGAAACTTAACGTCATCACTATGACCTGCAGGTAACATATAAATTATCCTGGTACTTATAAGTCTACCTCAAATTTAATCTTATTACTTGGAATATAAAAAAAAAATCATAACATATTAGAACCTAAGTTGATTCACTACTTTGTGACAGTTGTCTGCGAATTGTATTGCATAATATAGTCCAATATGTTGAACTCATAAATTTAGTAAGGGACATTCACTGCTAACATTAATCCAAATCTAATTTCTTTAGACTGTGAATAATATTATTGTGTTGGTTTATAATCACAACTATAATATAATCTTAAAATACAGCGACATAGAAATGATTGGTGACATTTATCTTAAGTAACTTTTTTTCAGTTAACCTATTTTAACCTGCGCTTATTATGCTTCACATATGTCGTGACTTGTGAATGAAGGAATAATATTATTTCTTCGTGTACAAGTTAGAACAGAACACGTGTATAATTTCTTGTTTTGTACATTTAATTAATGTTGTTGTTGTTTATATAAAGCGTATTTGCTTGAAATACATGTCAGGTAGACAAAGCAAAATCCAAGATTCAAACATTAAATTACATAATAAAAGTTAATTGTCAGTTGGACAAAATTTCACAGTAAAAATAGTTAAATTTAAACAAAGAATAAGATGAGTACAGCATTTTGTGTATCAAATTTATAGTAATACGTTAAGTGGATATGTAGATGCTGTACCTACGTTTTATTTATTGTTTAATAGTTTACGTAATGCATCTTTCAATGTTCATAACCCTTATTCGCAGTATTGTTAATTTATTATACTTTTTGACAACCACTACTCTATAATATTTTAGATTATTAAAACCTAATATTGAATCATTGCATGCATCATAATAGTAGTTCTTTAGGATGTTTGAAGTCTAGACTATAATAACTTGTAATAATTGGTCATTGGTTAAGCCCAATCAAACCAACCCATTAGTTTTTAATTAAATAACATAAGTGTTGCGGTTCAACAGCCAAATAGTATAAATAATGATCGTTTGCTTTCTCATATTTGTCTAATGTTCTTAGAAATGTTTTTGAATCATTAGTTCTTCATCTATACCTTGTAGCAAATTAATACTAGTACTAATATTAGTACTAGTCTATAGAACGTTATAACATAAACAATTTTCGTTTTGAGTTTACTGTTAAAACTTGTGTACTTGATAATTATCGAAACGTCGTACCTGTATTAAAAAATAATCTTACTTACTGTAAAAGCTGTAAATTGTAATAAAACTGTTGTATTATATTTTTAGCTTGTAATTATTCAAATACACAAGTTTAAAGTTTTTAACGTTACTCCTAGGAAGAGCACAAATATATAAAGTTTTGTTAGTTACTGAAATACGGATATTGTTATAGATCTTTTCTCACATCTGTACTTTACTTTTATCATTTGTGCAGGAGCTTTGTGAATCGGTGTTTTTCTAAAGACTTTTTCATTGTTGGATAAATGGTTACATTTTTATATTAAAGTGAAAAATGAGTTCATACCTCATTTAACAAGTTTATTTTTATGTAACTCCCATTAAAACTTTCTTTATGAACACTTTTCTATACTCTACCGAACATCTATCTATAACTACGTTAGGAAACCACAAATGTTTCCTTTCACGTTGCTGATATTAATCTTCCGATATCGTATAAATATAATGTAGTTAATATAAGTGAATTGGTTCTCTATCCAGAAATGGCCTTACTTTCTTTACCTTCTATATCCCCAGAAATGTTGCAGTTTTTTTTCTGTAAGTTTAAAATTTTCAAGTTTTCATAAACCTCTCGATAACGATTCCTAAATTTTCATAATTGTCACTGTCCTTTGTTGTGGACAGAATTGAAGCATCGCAACAGCACTCATGTCGTTTACTTAATAAGAGTGGTGCCTTGGGTAATTTGCAATACGTTTTTACAGTAAACTCAAAATAGATTATGCTGGTTATATTCCCTGGTCCTTGTTGAGATGTTTATTTTTTGTGTTTATCGCATTGCATTAAGTGCGTTTATTTCATCAGATGTACATTCAAATGCAGTGTTACTGATGAAATATGCTTACTTTCATAAATGTCTTTAAAATGTTTCAGCAAAAGTTTAAAAATTACTAACACTTGTTATACTTGGCTAGATCTTCATTCTCTAGTTCATTTATTTCGTGGAAAGAAAAAAACAACAACAAAAACTTCCCAGATTGTCTTGCATATGTGATAAGTATTTACGTTTACTAATCTGAAATTATGTATTTGACTGAATATTTCACTACTTATTATTGCAAAGCAAAATCGTTCATTAAAGCTGTGCGAAAATAAACTTCTAATTTTAGGGTTTTAAACCTTACATATAATTTTATATTTTTTCTTAAATTATTTCTCTTGCCCCATTGAAAACAGAAGCTGAGATTTGGTTGGTCACAAATAATGTAGGAAGTGAAAAAAATGGCGAAACAATTATGAGATATACTCAATTTTACATTAATTGTTTTTCTTCGAAAAATTCCTCGTATTATTGTAAGACTGTTTGTCTTTCCTTAATTGCTTCTTATAGTGGTGGACACTCAAGCAGAAACAATATCCACACTTGCTCAGGTGGCCTTTTGTGTCTTGGCCATGCAAACCGATCTTTAAAGAATATAGCATCTGCTGTAGCACTGTCGTGGTGCGCTGTTGTGATTTCACACGTATCAACGGGACATTTGTCTTTTATGAAGATTTGCCTTCCTAAGGGTAGATCATTCCAACCTGCCTTCCCAAAATACAGAAGAATTTTCTTTAATTTAGGATGAGAATTGTTTTTCAACGAGGCGTAGTCGGGTGGAATGTACATGAGTTGGCTTTCAATACGGTCACCGTCGTCTTCGTGAGACCATATTTTTGGGGGAGAATATGTGGCTCCAGGATGGTTGGATTCAACAGGCCATTTTACACCATTCTTCATAAACCAGAGCTTTTCCACGACAGCTAACTCTTGTTCTTTAGGATAAACACTCTGTTCTATATGAAGTGATTTTCTTATCTCCTTATCTTCCTGCTGTTGCTCTCGAATCACATCGTCTACCTTTTCTTCTTTCATCCGAAGATTCAAGGCTACTAGGGTAACACAACCAATTCCTACTATTGTCAGAAGCATTCTTCGTAATCGTAGTCGTGGCATTCTGAAAACTCGCTTCTTTCAGTCCAATGTTATTCTTCATCTGTTCAGGAAGTAAAAATATATTCAGTGAATGATATTTTAAGAACGGAAGTCAAAATTAAACGTGAGTCCATTGCAAAATCTTATTAGTTTGTTACACCGATACTGTCTATTCGGGCAAACAAATTAAGCCCAAACTTTAGTTTTATTTACATAAGTAGATGCATAACAAATCACAAAGAAATAACGCAAAATCATTCACACCCAAGGATTTACCAACATGGCTTACGTTATTAATTGGACAGCCACCTATCGGCACGACTCAGACATCGTTGCACCCTATGAAAAGTTCATTCTTTATGATAAAAAGGTTCAGGCTCTAAAACAAAAACAAGATTATACAGCAAAGAAGACAAAAAAAGTAGCTTGGTTTGTATCCAATTGTGCTGCTCGAAATGGCCGACTCCAGTATGCTCGGGAGCTTGCAAAGTATATCGAACTGGATATCTATGGTACTTGTGGTGCCAAGAGGTGTCCACGCACTAGTGCTAAAAAGTGCTTTGACATGCTTGATAAAGAATATAAATTTTATTTGGCATTCGAAAATTCCAACTGTAAGGATTATATTACAGAAAAATTCTTTGTCAATGGATTAAGGTAAGCTTTCTTTCTTTTATTCCTGAAAATATTAACACGTTTGTCGTTTTCAAACTAATGTGAATTTATCTGGAAAAATTGGGAGAATTACTGCTTTAACAGTGATGCCAGTTTGAATAATTACATGTGAATTACGTTGTTAAGGGGGATTGTGTAAAGATTTGCTTTTACACAGTCATACTGATGCTACGTTGTTCAACGCATATTAAATCTACGGCAACACTTGAAGTTAATGGCTAGTGTTCCCGTGAGTAAGGTATATTCTAATCTTTCTTCTTTCCTTAACAGTATTGGTTAGACTGTTTAATATCTGTAGTTTTATCTTTTGTTGTTATTATACGTTTGATTGCATTGTTAATTTAGTATATAGATTTAAGGCTAAATTAAATCTTCTAAGCTGGCTAAACCTCATGAGGTATTATTGGGTTTACAACAAATGAAGCAATGCATTTTAATAGTTATAACAAAGAACGTAAGAAAAGTATATATAACTAGCTTTACTCATTCTAATAATTATAACAAAGGGCGTAAGAACTGTATATTTAATTATTTATACTCATTATCGTGCTTATTTTTATTTTTATCTAAGTAAGTAACTTGCTTTGATTGGAGTTAGTATCAGTATAAATGGGATAATATCTTAAAATATGATATTGAAAGAACTGAATTTCAAATGAATAAGTCTCATTCTGAGACAAACCAATGAACCGATTTAATTATTTGTTTGCAAAATCAAAGGAAGCCAAAATCATGTTTAAAAGCATGACGTTTTTTGTTACACTGGGATTGTATTGAAGTGAAACCTTTTTAAGTGTTTGTCCAGTTTTATTAGCATAATTATGTGATTGATGACTTATTGTGGTGTAACAATTAAGTAACTATGTAGTTAATTTCAGTTGCATTTTATAGTTTTTGTTCTCTTTATTCTGAAAAACGTTAACCTACTTGTTTATTTTCTTCTCAATTAGTCTTTTGTGATTCAAAATCAGAGGTATGTAAAAATATCTCCCTTGTTGATGGTAGAAGCCATTGGACGGGTTGTCTGACTCGTCTACAACTCCATTACCTTAGTCTTCGTTGCTGATGTTGAAGTCTCACTGGAACCCATCATTCATAGATCTGGGTGCCTCTTGAGCCGTATTGAGAAAGAAACAAAAAGAGGAACGTGAATTCAGGAACCCTAGAACACTTGTTCAGATCAGCTGAAGGTTCAAACTGAGAAAATGACTGTGGCTGGAATTTAATTTTAAATACTGAATGTCCCAATTAAAATGTTGGCAGAGTGCCCTCCCTAACTGTCAATTAGTCCTAACGATTTTACATACTCTTGGAGAAATTGGGGACTTCTCGTTGTGGAAGATCATACACCACATTTACAAGGAATACCAATTCCTATCTGAACCTTTGCAGACAGTTGATCTCTGTTCTGGTGCTTTATATGTCATCATCACACATGGCAAGATTTATCCTAGTTGATTCTCTCATGATTAACAGACTTTGCAGACATCTGTTTGATAATTTGTATTACCCTTCCTGCCATTCACCAGACTAGGGATGATAAGGTGAAACATATGCCCTAACCACATATAACACTTGATACATATACAGATTTCTTCCAATGTGCCAAGTCATGCTATTTAGTTCTTGGCTGAAACTTTTACGATAGTCTATGCTAACATATTGATAAATTGATAAGCTTTGGCCCATTCCGTGAAGCAGATGCCAGTGATGACTTGTCGCAGTGGACTAGCAATATTTAGGGCTACCCTATGCAGAGGAGATCCAACAATAATATGTTGGAGTTTACCACTGTACAGCACTCACACCAGCACTGAACATCTCGACTCATTTCTTGCCAGAATAACTACCATTTAATGTTAGCATAAGTGCAGATTACACCTGAAGAACGTCTTCCTGTAGAGCTCTGAAACCACGAGATGCAGCACTGTTAGTTTTTCTATTAGAACTGGTTGGCTTTGACCTTGATGAGCAGCAAAGAGTGCCCATGTAAAGTCATGGTTTTCCAGTTGCTCATTTAAAAGCTCCTGAATAATACATTTTGGCATTCATCTGCCAGTGAAGTCCTCTACCTCATGGTCAGCATCTACTATGGCGAAAGTGGTCATGGTTCAATTCTTTTCTGGATTCCAAAATTAGGACATTCTGTGGACAATCACAGTCTTATCATGATGCGAGATAGTCCATTTGCATATCTGTGGTGTTGATCTAGGCAATAAACTATGACAAAATAACACTTTTGGAACATGCTATAATGCCTTCTGGATTTATAACATTTACTAACCAGTTCAACAAAATGTGGTCCACTTGTTTGGTGTATTTCCTATCACACAAGTAGTGGCGATAGTATTTCACGAAGAACAGCTTTTGCAAGCTGTTCTTTCTTCATCATATAGTATCTGTGTTTAAGAGCCTTGAGCATATAACGGATGTGATTGATTACATGTTCTACTCTGTCCTGCATCTGTGATAATGCTGCTCTGACTCTGTTATTGCTGGCATAATTGCCCATGAGAAACTCACAGTCTTGATGGGATTATCCAGCACTAGAACATCAAAATCATATTCCTGACTCCATTCAAAGAGCACTTCCGTTTCTTGTGAGAGCCAATAATGATGCTGATATTTTCGAGAGGTTATCCAAACGTAATTTACCAAGGAAACTCTGTACTCCTCGCTTCATCATGGGTTGATGCTAATCTCATATCATGATAGCCTTAGATGTCTATGTCGAGACTTTAATCACAGTGTGAAAAAGATACTATACACTCTTCTGCATGAGCAATCACTTTCCTGATTTCATCTTCAAGGCTGCCTGTCATAAGTACTGTAATACCATCTTCATATTCTCAGACACAGGCTCAACAGTTTAGCCAAGCATCAAAACATCATTAATATAGACCAGACATTTCTTCTATTCAGTTCCTTGAGCGGTAGCTCCGTCAGCCACTTAAAAGTAGCAGGTGCATTACACATACTGAATGAAATTACATGAAATACATATAAACCATGTCATTCCCCATCACAAAATCTAAGGTATTAAACCAATGGAAGTCTACTAACACTATCGAACATTCATCTGTTTACAGTAAAGGAGCGGCAATTACCCATCTAAAATTCACACAGAACCTTGGTGTATTTTCTTGTTTCTGACAATCACTGCTGGAAATGACCAAGATCTTCCAAAGGCTGTATAACGAATGTAGCATCCACAGATTTTCAGTGATTGGGACCACTCCAGTGCACCAAGGAAATCGGAAGGTGATTCCTTTATTGAGCATATGTTTTCTTTGTCTATGTGGTGTGGGGTCACCATTATTCAACCCATTCAGCCGTCTAATCCCACAAATACATTGATATATTCACCCAACATGTTATTGACTTGCTTTCATTGTGTCTGTAGACTTATATTTGCTTTTGGCTAGCATCAGTTATTTTGACTCACTGTGCTTACAACCATTTCAACTGACTGTCCATATCACAAAGCAATACCAGGACTTTATTCTTTGTTGGTCAGTTTTTTTATAGGTTGGGTTCTATGACCATGTTATATGGGACTGCCACATTATACTTTGTCTGGATTAAACCACAGAACAACACTTCTACACATGAAGATATTGTATACACTTGTACACCTCACCTGTTGGGCATACAAAAACATATGTCCATCCCAAGGATGCTGGTTCCATATCCTAGATCAAAAATTACTACTTTTATTCTATGGGTGACACCTTCCAGTCTAGTCTAGTCTATCACCATTTACTAGAATGAGAATGAAGTTAGTATTCATGGGCCATAGTTATGATCTCACTCAGATGGTTTAAAATATCATGAGGTCAATAAAGTCCTCACCAGTCTTTTATCTATCAAGAACTAAACCTGTCACATTTGTACAATTATTGGCACATATGAAGCTCCACCCAGCCCTGGTGGAAATGGGCTGAACAATGTCTGCTTTTCTTACCCAGGTTAGTGGTCAAGCCCAACTTGGACACTTATCAATTATCTGGAACTTTTGCCACAGCATTCACTCCTTATTGGTAGCCATCCTAAGCCTACACATCTAACAGTCAACATTGATACCTTTACCATCTTTAGTGTATGACAAAGTACATGTGGTTCCTTCACCAGTGTCCCACCAGTCTACAAGTGAAGTAGAGATAGAAGTATCAGCCAAGGTTGCAGTGTGTATTGTATGGGTGGACCTGGCATTGGTATGTATCCTTGTGATGATGTAACCCTTGAACATCCCTTACTGTGGCATATATGCCATGGACAGATTTTGTTCTGGCATGTACCCTGTGAGCAGACCAGAATAACCCTGCCAACTCACTGGAGACCAGTGTGTTTGCATCACATTTCCATCTGGATTAGGTGGCTGACGGTTAGCGTGATGTAGGTACTATTATACTCTGTCTATGGAATTGTCACTACATGATTTTTCCTCTCTAACAGCTGGGTTGAAGTGCTAACTTGGCACTGTCCTATGTAATTAATGATGTTTCTGACTCACAGTGTAGATACATAATCTAATTGGAAATCCCTCTGTGAACATATTGACCAGGGTATCATACCAACCTGCCAAGTCTATTGCCATGTATTCCTTCCTTTACTGTCTCTCAATGCTGATTCTCTTGTAAGCCTTGAACGTGTCCTATTAAACTGCTCAATTCTCCACCAGCTTGAGTAGGTGATGCAACTGGAAGAAGATGGTTTCTTATTTGTTCTGCTGCTCCTTATCCAGATAGTCAATGGCATTGAGGGCACATCTAAGCTCAGGACAGGGCATTGAAAAGTTTAAAATTGAATAAATAATTGAAATTCAACTTTTCATGTTTACACAATTAAAATTTTATTAAAGCCATCAACAGTTTCCACATAAAAACACTTTAATTTACACATTTCAACATAAAGCATTTTAAGGGGAAGCTATTAACAGCTTTGTTAAAGATTTTAATTCTGTAAATATAAAATCTTACATTTTAATTACACAAGTGTCAATCATTCATGATCCTGTATCCATCTGTGGGAAGCAATAATTTGCCTGAATCAATATAGGTCATTCCTGAAAGGTATCTCACCCTCTGGGTTATGGTCTTCACATGTAGATTCCTTATCCCACCTGCTGGTGTCACATCCTGACACATATATTCTCTCACAGCATTGGTCTGTTGTTCCATTTAGACGACGTTAAGTCAGCCAGCGAATGATATTACAGTGCTAATCTTTTCAATTCGGATTTTCTGGACTACAATTCATGCTGAAACTTGTAAAAACACTAAAATAAAAAACTTTTTGGAAAATTTCTATATCACGTAAATTTCTATATCTAGTAAACACGATATGACTACATATCGTACAAGTAATTAGTGATGAGTGAGTATAGAATGAGTATTTCAGTTCGGTGTTAGACAGTGAGAACTATCACATATATGATGCTGTTCATTTACCTGGTGAGTTACATGTTTGTTTGTTGATCAAGGGAAAGGTGGGATTTAGGTGGGAACGTTCCAAAGAAATTCCTCACTATTGGTATTTAATAGTGAGGAATTTCTTTGGAATGTTCCTTTTGAACTTAGGCATACAACTTTAGTCAAATAGGACATAGTCTGTAGTGAAGGTTATAGCACGAACAAATTTAATCTTTATCGTTAGGTGAACTGGACTCACAATGATAGAACATGTTACAATACTGTTGTCAAAATAGGATTATTTTCGTGAAAATAAAATAGAACTTTGAGTAAATTTCAACATGACAACCAGGTTAGGAATTGAGATCAAAGCTTTACCATACAGTATCAAACAATTCAAATAAGGCCATGAAGAAAGAGACAGAAACTTAATATTAGGTTAAAATGAAAGATACTGGAATTTAGAAGAACGAGACAGTAAGTCAAAAGATGGCCACGAAGAAATTTATAGAAAATTAAAAGAAGATTAAATGGTAATTAATAGGTGAGGAATGTAAGAGTTAATTGAAAAAAATAACTATTTAAAGAATTAGGATAAAAATATATTTCATTGAAGACAGGCATGATGAAGCTATTAAACATGTACAGATAGATTACAACAACCAGCCTGAATAAGTCTATGTAGAAAGGCACCAACGAAATACAGAAAAGCTCTAAAGACAAAATGAAAGACGTACAGAAAGGTTGTAATGACGAAACTGAAAAAGCACATACAGATTATAACAGCAAGATCAGTGACATAGAAAAGAACATCAATGACTGAATAATACATTTGTAAAACGATTTGAAAAATGTAAAATCCAAACTTTTTGCATCAGTAGTTAGTGTGCCTGTTCAGCATTTAAAGGATGCAACCTCAATGGGGGTGGTCACCATTGGAGATCAAATAATACTACATGAGGATTACATAATTATTACGTAATATGCAAATGACACCGACACCTGAGGTTACGTAACTATCACACAATATTCAAATTATGCTGGTACTTGAAGGTTACATATTTATTACATAATATACAAATTATTCCAGCACCTGAAAGTTACGTAACTGTTACAAAATAAGCACCAGAAGGCAAGGTTGTCTTAGGGGAGGAATGACATCATTGTTCCACGGAGTAGCACCAGAAGGTGATTTAGATCAACGTGTCCCAACTTTATAGTAACAACCAAAGTCTTAAAATTAATATTTTATCTAATTTACATAATGTTGTGTTTATAATTATCAGCACTGAAAAGTTTTCATCACAATTACAGTTTTACTTTATAAGCAAAACACTAAATCTGATATTCTAATCTCCAGATCTTATTAATGTTATAGTTTCCATTTATATATTTAATTGCATACATTTTACAAAGGCAGATGGTGTTTCTAAAAGCAGATAGTGTTACTAAGTATAGTCTTTGTATAGGCCAGTGGTGTATTATAGGCAGATAGTTCAATGAAATTAAGAGATCATCATAGGGTGTCTCAATATGTCATCAATGTCTTCACTTAATTGTACTTAAAACTTTTATTTTTATTTTCTATTGGTTTAACATAACACTAAAAAGTTCTCGACACATTTTGCAATATGATCTACAGAACAAAACATACAGTCTTGGTCAAAATGTTTGATGCTGTTCAAAATTGATGTTATTTTCTACATGTATGAAGTACTTATTGAATAAATGCCCGGGTAATAACAGATAAGGTAGCATATGATCGGACAAACATGTACGAGTTGTTATTCTGGTTTGTATAAGTTGTTTTGAGCATTTGTTCGTCCAAACACACATACATATGATTTTTGTATAAAAGGGTGCGGTTTTGGTATAATCTTATTCGAAATAGATAAATGCTTTGTTCAGAAAATTTCTCTGTACCTTGTGTAGAGTCATGACTCGCCATGTGCCAGAAGTCATAGGCCATCAAATTGTTTGATTGTCCAGAAATGGTATGAAGCATATGGACATTGCCAGAATAGTTGGTTATCCCCGTGTACTGTATCCAGAATCTTGAAAGGTCATTGGACTACAGAAAACGTTGTTTCAGGAAAGTATACTCCTAGATGCCAAACAATTACTGTCTGAGATGACCATGTTTTGATCCAGTTACTACAAGGTCGAAAGATGTCTTGCACCACCTTACAACAGGAATGGCATGAACACATTCATTCCAGGGTCTCCAGTAGAACAGTGAATAAGAGACTAACCAAACAAGGTTATTTTGTAAGAAGGACTGTCTGCAAACTGGTATTAACCAGAATTCACCACTGTCACCATGTTACTTAGGAAAGACTGCATGTCAACTTACAGTTAAGATACTGGTGACATGTCATATTTTCAAATGTGTCCTGCTTCTAGCTTGTTAAAGCTGACTGTCTTTTCCACAGGGAACACACAGGAGTTGGTGCAATACATGTTTGGACAGCTATTCATTATGGTGGAAAAACTGCTCTTCATATCATCCAGAGAAACTTCATTGGCGTCTCCTAAAGATATCATATGAAAGCGATATTTCTGCCGTATGCTAGGGCAAGGTTTAGCAATAACTTTGTGTTTTCAAGGTGACAGTACTGCTTCCCACAGTGCACATATTTACAGAATTTTCTCGACCAGAAGGATGTTACAAGATTGTCATGGCCAGCAAAGTTTTCAGGTTGTAATCCCATCGAGAACTGTTGGGCAGAACTGACCCGAAAAGTTGCTAACCATGACCATAAACCAGCTACTGTAACTGAATTGCAGCACTTTTGAATGATAATTTGGGATGAAATCACGGTGGAATACATCAATAACCTCATTGACAGCATGTCACATTCCCTTGTGGAGATATATTAGAGTACGAGGAGGACCAACCAATATTGAATGTTAAATTTGAGCTGATATAAGGTTACAGACGCTATGTATAATAATTTGACGTTATATTTTGTCATTATACATGTTTTGCTTAGGTTCTATTGTAATAAGTGAAATTACACATCTTTATACAGATATCTGATAAAAATTGTTTGCTTTTCTAATAAATCATTCGTGATGTCGACAGAAGTTTCTCATTATACAATTTACATATGTAGATATTTAATATAACATGCATTTCTCAGTTTGACAGTGCCAAGTGTATTTGTAGTCCATCTTAATAATAATGATCTGTTACAAAATTTGTAAACATTTTGACCAAGACTGTATCTATTAAGGATGTATTTACATAAAATCATTTTGCAACAAAATCATGAAAAACATATCATTAATATCTTTGTGGGATCCTAATTTAGATAACAGTTTCCGTTTTGACACACGTTGACAACGATAATAGACATAATATACGATATTGTCTGAACACAGATGAATGTGGTCCTTGCAGTATTTTTTATTGTAAGTCCACATTCGACAGTTCCTCTTGATGAATTTTCTTATGTTGAAATTAGTGAGAGTTTGTCCACGTGGATCAAAATACTCTCCTTTTCCATTTGACCAAACTATATAAAGAGCCAGTGACTGCCTGGTTGATGACTTGGATCCAAAGTAATAATGTTTGTCTTGCTGCTTGGTCAGAGAGTTCATCAATGGTAAAACTCACTTCCTAGTTTGTATTGGGTACACATGAGTATCGAATAAATGCTTATTATGTTCATAGTTTTTAAATGTCAGTTATGGTGTTTCTAGATTGATAAATATTAAATACTGACTGGAATTTTGCGTAGGCAGGAACATATTGTAGTGTTGGGTAAGACACCACCAAAACATATTTCAATTTGTAAATTTCCCTGTTTCACCAAGTTCAAGTGTGAATCTCCAGCAGATAGATCAGGTGTCAGATAAAAGGAAAAGAGTGGATAGCCTCCCGAGTATTCGTCATATCCTATATCAATTCCTTGATCTTGAGACTTATTTTCCCATTCCACTAAATAATGTTTCATAGCTTCGTACATACAGTTCAGAATAAAAATCGGGTTGTAAAGTTCGAGCAGGAATCTGTTTTCCATACACATTTACTGCCGTGAAATTGATACTGTAATGGTTGATATTTTGTGGAGTTTTGTTCCAAGATTAGTTAAATGCAATGTTATCCACACATCATATAACAAGACATGTAAGTATTTGACCGAAAAGCGCATTATTGATAGATGCTTGTAAGTTTCTTTGAGAAATTGAAAACAATATTCACGCTATATATTTCGAAAAATATTTAGCTATTGAATAAATAGAGTTGTTTAAACATTTGTTTAACAACAAGTAAAAGCTTGGAATGGTCTATTCTTTCATTGGGTGTGTGTGTGTGTGTCTGTGAGCCAGACTAGTTTCGGAGAATTCCACTCTTCATCAGTGACCCTATTTATTCAGTTATGTACAAAATGCCCAGTGTCGGCTAACAATACGAATTAAATTGTGGAGAAATGCTACAAGTTCTTCAAATACCTATAGAATGATAGGTTTTTTGCTTTTTTTTGTGAGTGTAAAACACTTAAATACACCAGTTCGATTAGCCATTCCTTTCTGATATGCTTTAACATGCCATAGAACGACTAACAGGCTGATTTTGACTTTTCTAGAATAGATAAAAACATTTGGTATTGAAACTTTGAATTCTGATTTATCATTTGTCATAATACAAAATGAATCTTTACTTCATATGAGTGGGAGTTTTAAGTTAAACCATTAGGCAAGAACTTGTTCTGCAAAAATATGTCTGTGTGTAGATGGCTGATCATGTATGTATGTGTCGCTCTTTAATTTCTTCATCCTCACCATCATTAAAATCGAGATAGTAAAAACTACCTGCTGTGTCTTTTACCCACTTAGACGATTTCAAACGGTTTCTCTTAACTTCTCCATTATAACTCAGTAAAGCTTTTTTGTAAGCCTTATACACATAAAGGTTGTGAGATGAAGAAATTAGCTTGTCATTCAGGTTTATATCAACTTGAGAAAATGGAGAATGAAGAAACATATTGACATGAGCAGAGTTATCTTCATCTTTTTTTTATGTCGGTCCAATACAGTTTGATAATCTTTGCCTTTACATGAAGATATGAAAATAAGTCTAGCTAGTTCAGACTTTGCATATTGAGAGGACTTTTTATGCAAAAGGAAGTCAACGATTACTTGTCAAAAAAGTCTAGAGTCAGTGTTTTTCATCTGTTTTTTCTTTTGTTAGGTAGAGAAACCTTGAGCTCCTTGTAGTGTTTATCATTTTCAAGTATCAACAAAAGACTTACTTTGTATGACATCTGATGCTAAATTTATGTCTGAATGAACAACTGGTTTTACAAAGGCTAATGTCCCTTTTTTAGAAATGGTATAGCTGAATAAACATGTGGCTCACTGTGTTTCTGAGTCCATTAACCCATTACCATTGACTACCAGTGTAATAAGGTTAACCATTTCCCACTTGGTAATATTGTAAAAGGCATCACAGACAGATAGTTCGTGATAGTATGGAACTCTCATGTTGAAATAGATGACGAAAATGAAGTATTATGATGATTCTCCCTTGTTCAAATTATATAGGTCGACCTGTGTCGTCCTTTATATCGATCTCAATACTTTGAAAACTCTTTTTAGAAATGGATCTGTAATGAGGACTTGTAAATGTTTCAATGATCATATCTCCACCCTGACCTTTAACTTCAATGATTCATATCATTGGTACATAAGCGTAACCAACAATACTAGGTTCCATAATATCTGTGTAAACATGTTAACAGTACATGGAGATATAGTGGGCTCTTTTATCATACGACTAACATCAAATTCAAGTAGTACTGATGGTACAGGATCGATTGTTATAGAGGCCTAATCATTTACATTCAAACTTACTTTTTGGGTGGATGAATCGTAAGTAAATACAGATTCACTGTTAGGTTTAATAAGTGACTCTTCTACTTGGTTTAAGATTCTAATTAAACCTTCAGGTTCTATGTAATGACCAGATTTAATATAATTGATTACAGTAGCTTAGTGATGGCCAGAAAATTAGGATAACCATGCCATTTCATCAGGCACATTATTCCAGCTATGTGGATACTGTAATTTAGCCATAGCCACTTCCCACGAACCTTCAAGGTTGATACGTCCCAAAAGATGAATGAGATACATAGTTTTTCAGAGTATTACTAGCAAAATGCTGAATAACGAGAAATAAAGTTTTGCTTATCATTTTATGATGGCAGATGATTTAGATATGTTTGGGGGATCCAGCTATTAAATATATCAAGATATCTTTTCTATTTTACAAAATGGTTCGTTTTTACCCCTTCCTTATTCATATAATATTTCTTCCACAGTGTAAAGGTCACTGGGGGACTTGATAACAAGATGTAGTTCAGATTCGTAAAATTTTCCATGTAATTTTACTCCGAGATAGGTTTGCAGTCTATACACTGGCGGATTTATCTGTAATATCTTGTAAATCATAGAGATTTCATCTTCCATCCAAGCATATAGCCTTTCTTAAATTGACACTTCACTTTATTAATACGTACTTGATCGCCCACTTTAATTGACATTTTACTTCAGTGGGTGGTTTGTAAAGTGTCTTCCACACCAGAAACTGATCAGAGTGATTAACATCTATTGGTCTCATTTTAATGATGTGATGATACGATTGATTCGAGGCACTGACCAGATTTTGCAGTGCAGTGGTATATTTGTAAGTTCCACGATGATTAAAATAGTGCCACTTTCTAGTTTTAAGAATGCAGTTAAATATTTCTATTATAGGTGCTTTTGTTTTGTTATGTGTAGTAAAGAAGTGGATGTATTGTTCCTTGAGATAACATTGAAATAGACGATTAGTAAATCCTATCCCAGTATCATTTTGAAGTTTACAGGGTTTTCGACCTTGTTTCAAAATCTGCTTGAAAGCCTTTACAAGTGTGACACCTTTCTTATTCGTCAGCAGAACAATCCATGCATATTTATTTACTCACCTCAATACACTTGAGTAAATACATAAACTGATTGTTATATTGACTTAGGTTAGATATATCCATCAAATCAGCCTGCCATTGTTCATGGATTCCTGAAACGATCACTTGGTTTCTTGAAAATTTATATCTTACTCTTTTGTGTAGAGTGTATGTATCCTGACGACTAAACCAGTCTTTGGATTGTTTTAGAGAGTCACACCTTTCTTATCTGTCAACAGAACAACCGATGCATATTTATTTACTCACCTCAATACATGTGAATAAATACATAAACTGATTGTTATATTGACTTAGGTTATATATATCCATCAAATCAGTCTGCCATTGTTCATGGATTCCTGAAACGATCACTTGGTTTCTTGAAAATTGATATCTTACTCTTTTGTGTAGAGTGTATGTATCCTGACGACTAAACCAGTCTTTGACCTGTTTTAGAGTGTTGGATTTATCTAACACTTTCAGAAATCTGAATGAACTTCACCATAACTAGCAGAATGTGTGGGATTATAACAGATAGATTGTTGATTTTTATTAGACATTATTTTCTACAATAATATCATTTACTATTTATTTTACCATCAACTCTGTCTCCAACAGTAGTAATAATGTGACCTTTACAACAGGCGATGTTTATTCAAAATATTACTAAACTTAAAAGGATGACGACAGTCAAGAGAAAAATGATTGACTAATACAATACTACTTTATTTCTATTAATAGTATAATCTCCATGTTCCATACATAACTCTCTGTCAACATTTCCAGCAATTTCTTGTGGAGTATTCATATCTGATAATCGTTCTGCAAATTCTTTCCGTTTGGTAGGGTTACAATTATTTCATTTTCTTAGTAAATTATTCGTTAGGTCGATTATGTTACTGGTCAGGACAGATCTTATTATCTTCAGTCATTCCACATTACATCCCCACTGGAATGTATCAGTTTCAATAGGATTTCAGCTTTCTTTTAATATATCTAAGAAACACTGTCGACAGTCTCTAAATTTTCATGAGTCGATGATCCCATTTTAATTTTAATGGGTTCCATGGCTTATGAATGAAAGGTCTATGGCATTTTTGTAGCTGGTATATCATTTTTGCTTTACCACATATGGGTAACATATCATTTTGTATAACAGAATTCATATTATTATCTATAAAGTTTAATTAATACTTTATGAACTGGTCTTTCATAAACTTTGGGTTGATAAAGTGAATGTACCAGTTTCTCAAGAATGAAAATTATTAATTTTGTGTGTTCCATATTTTTTTTAAATTCCAACAGCTTTACCCATAGCACTTCCTGCCAAACCATCAAATGATGAAAGTAATGGCAGAAACCCTCATTTCTATATTAATAAGTTTCTCTTTTGTTTAAGTGATGCTTTCTTTCTTCTTCACGGCCAACTCTCTCAATTATGATTTGTATTGTCTAAGTTTCTGCTTTTATTTATTTTTTTGTCAGGGGAATGTTACCCATTAAAACATTTAAAGCGTATTTACACATATACACAATAAATTCATTTTTAGTAGTTATTCCTTTAATCTTTTGTATGTTGATTTGGGTAATGCATGGAACAACTCTTGATATAGTTAACCCTTAAGTTTCATGATAAATATATGAGAAGAGATTGTAAGTAAAACATATATAAACTGTTTATCTTCACATGTAGACTCCTTATCCCATCTGCTGGGAGTCTTGCAGAATTCATCCACGAGTAACAAGTCTGGCTTCTGTAAATTAGAAGAACACGATAGCAAGTCCAAGAAGACCGACCAAGAACGAATCTGTAGAAAATTAAAAGAACATTAATTAGTAACTTAGAAGCAGCAAATTTAAGATAATAGTTAATAGAAAATGACATACTATTTAAAGAAGAACTGAGACAAAGATATAGCATCTACTTTTTTACATTACAGTGATAATGATTGTTAATAAGAAAAGGACAAGATAGAGTCAATTTTGGAAGTTGATTAACCCTGGGTCATCGAAACGATTACAGATTATAATAAGGAATTTTCAAAAGACTTCTCAATATCACAGCTGTTGCTCTCCCCTCTTTATAAAGGGTGGTAAAGTTCTCTTTGAACAGTCTAGCCACACTCCACAGTTAGGGATAGTCAATGTTTTCAGTTTTCCATGGGATGTGATAAATGTACTGTGTCACCCATTAGCACTGACGTCGATCTATATCTGAAATATATTCAGTCAAAACAGTTGTTTAAATGAAAACACACCTATATATGCAAAGATGTTTGAATTCTAGTTCTTTAATTATATAGGGAATGTCTTTCAGATAAAATCCTTCTATTCTATAACGACCACAGTGATGATAATAAATGTGTACATATTCAGTAAAAGTTTTAAATACCTTTGGTATACACACTATAACTATATTTTCAGGAAACAGACCTGTCCTAAGATGTATTTTGGTTTAATATTTGTGGTTTCAAATCAATGAGTAAGTAACCAAACCATTGTTGTGTTGCATCTTGATAAGCTTTCTCAAAATACGTGACACATGTTGGAAACATTTGTCTTACTAAAACATTCAACTGAGAGGTGTCTCTGATATTCTTGAACAATATAATGTATTGAGAATTTAAAATAATATTACGCACTTCTTTTCTCTGATTAAGTAGATTCTGTACAATATAAATTCAAATGGCGACTTCTGCATGTAATAAGTTCAGATACTCGTTTATTTTCTCTACTTTCACTCCTATGATCATCAATGGTGAAAATATTTGGTTTATCAGGCTGTGCATAATCATAAAAAGTTTCAGGCAATCCTTTGACGAATTGAATGTTAAGAATATTTTGCATTAATTCAGTATACAGAGGTTGAAATTCACTACAAAACCACATGGTATTTTCAGGATTAGGATAACATCACGATGATGAGTTAAAACTTGTTTACAAACTCTGATTTACCACTTCCTGTCGCACCTGACATTAAACATGTAAAAGGGTGTTGTAAATGGTTAACCATCTCGAACTCTAATGAGATATATATATGAAACAGGACTAAACTTACCTAGATCTGAAAATCATATTCCATTGCACTTGGAACCCTACCTCAAGACCCTGCACATGCCCTCTTTTCAGTCCAGGAGTTATTTCCATTAGATGAAAGAAACCAATGTCCATACAGTAGATATACATATAAACAGAATAATAATTCTTCTTTTCTTTCTTGTTATAAATGGTCTCAGTCTTCTACATATCTTCTAAGGATTTCTCACTCTTATAGGATGCTGAAAAGGATTGAATATATCTGTTATTTTACTCTTCATTGATGAGAAATTTAATTTCTCACTTTTAATGAAATTGATGAATAAACCCTCTAATTTTACAACAAGGCTTTACTGTTGCCACATAAGTATCCATAGTTCTATAGACCATTACTGACCCACAATGTGATATAATTAGCATCGTCCTTGTCTGTAAGTTTCCCAAGATAGTCCCCTAGAAGTGGATCTTTAGATCTATTTGAAATATAAACAATACTATTTGTATCATAATACAATACAGACAAACCTGATGTTTCTATCATATGGTTCAATTTCAGCAATGGTGAAAGCAACCAGAAAGATGTTGATTTGATCTTTCTGGGGTAGATACTCCATTGATGAGCAATTACTTCATCATTAACCCTATAGCTTCCAGCACCATTGTTAAATTTCTTTCTGTGAATGGTACTCATTACATTTAAAATTTGATTAAACCACTTTACTATCAATGTATTTTAATGAAATTACTATTATCAAGTACATTATAATTTAAAGTTTTATATTATCTAAATTTTATTCCTTTATTTCAAAACGAAACATCTAAAACAGCAATTAAAACTGCAGTTTTTGATGTCACGTGCAGTTATAATACTTGCAGCTATAATACTCAACTTTTAAGAGCTATTACACAAAAAACTGTGAGTAGCTAATATAGATTGTTATTTCAAACAGTTAATATCCACCATATCCACGTATTTTCTTACTGTCTGGAGATCTCCCAAACATTTCTTCCCCCAGGAAACCATTGTAAATCTTACCTTAGTTTGAGATAAGCAACACCCACTTGCAAGGTCGAAGTCTGGTTTCTCAGCAACAATTTTAAATTGAATGGCATGCTTATAACCAACAGGAAGGGCAGATTTGTTATTATAATAAAAAACTTTTTCTTATACGTCTGTTCTTCAAATGGCATGAAATGAGTCAAGTAGGTTATTGAGACTGGTGTCTGTAGCACTTTATCTCACCATATGTGTATTAGTTTGATAGCCAGTTAAATTGCAATTACGCTTTACTTTTATAATTTAGTTAATTATGTATTATTTGAGTTTTAAAATTCGTAGTTGAAAGGTTTAATGATTTTCATAAGTTTACTTATTTGTCTCAGATTTTGTCAAGATATCTGAACACAGTACCTGTGCAGTACTTATCACCAGTGGGCACATGTCTCTTGGGAGCAGTAAATAATAAAGACCCATGGGCCATTATGAAATGTTTCAGCATAAATTATAAAAGACGAAGAATTTGAAAAGAAACTTAAGAATTAAAATTTAAATGAGCTATAAGTGAAAAGATAAAAACATTAAACACATGAGTAAAAAACAATTTCTAGTGAATTTCCACCTAAAGTTGAAAGATATGTACGTATTTTCAATTGTTAATTTTAAACATTTCATTGCACTGTATGTTGATAATAATAGATAGAGTTAGTGATATAGTAGAGGAAATGGAAAATGAAATACAAATATTTACCTTAAAAACTTTTGATATTCATTTAAGAGGTTCTAGAGATTATGCAAATGAAAAGAGAAAACTTTTAGATAATAAATATATATTATACTCAAAATGAAAATCACCCTAGAGGTAAACTCTTCACAGTCCGAGTGTAAATAACTACATGAAATAACGAAATTTTATTAGCAGTAGTATAACAATCAAAATTAAATATTTTTCTGAAACTAAATACTTTTAGGAACGTTAGTGTCAAATTTTAAACAATTTCATTCACTAGTTTTATTTTTGTAACAAAATATGATGGCAGCAACGTTACCATCTAAAGAATATTAGTTACCAGAAGCCACGGGGTTAACTAATGTAACGTCTGTTATGATCTTGGTATTATATTTTACTAAAGAGTGATTCTTTAACATCATGAAGAACTGTCAAATGTGAACTTACAACAAAAAAGTACTGCGAGGACTGTATTTGTCTGTATGCAGACAATATTGTATACATTACAAAAACTGTTATCTAATTTGCATCCCACAAAGATATTAATGATATGTTTGTTCATGAGCTTTTGCAAACGTTTTCATGTAAATATGTCCTTAATTGAGATATCTTTTTATGTAGATCACATTGCAAAATTTTTATTATGAAAAAATAATGGTGTCAAAATTAAATATTTTGTCAAGAACTATTTTATTATGATGATAAACCAAAGAAAACAAAGATAATAATTTTACGTGCAACTAAATAGTGGTTTGCTTACAAACTCTTTGTACTCATCATACCAATGCGCTCATTGGGACCACTATTTGGAACTATGATCTAATCAATCCCATAAGACAGTCGGACCGGCATGGCCAGGTGGTTAGGGCACTCGACTCGCAATCTGAGGGTTGTGGGTTCGAAACCTCGTCCCACCAAACATGTTTGCCCTTTCAGCCATAGTGGCATTATATTGTGACAGACAATCCCACTATTCATTGGTAAAAGAGTAGCCCAAGAGTTGGCGGTGGATGGTGATGACTAGCTGACTTCCATCTAGTCTAAATTATGGATGGCTAGCACAGATTTCCCTCGTGTGGCTTTGCACGAAATTCAGAACAAAAAATAAAACAATCATGTCATTATATCACCCATTCCTAAGACAGTTGCACCCTCTAGTGTTTATTACATAATAGTTATGTAACCTTCAGGTGGCATCTTTTGATCTCCAGTTATCTGATGATCCTCACTGTAGCAGCTTCCTAAGAGTGCTGAACAGGCACCCGAACCTAAAACACCATTTATTATTAAATATGGTATAGAAGAACCTATTTGGTATACAAATGTTACCACTACTGCTGTGCCTTCTGTTACAAGACCTTCCTGGACTACTCTAGCCATGAAACTTTTCAAATCCAGTTCCAGAATTTAGCTAAACAGTTCAACAACATTGCCTGGTTGAGAAACCAATGTACTATGATGGAGGCATACCAAGCTCAGTTAGAAATAATTTACAGAGTAAACAATTGTAATAGTGAACAACAATCTAATAATTTTGTGGCCACTTAAAAGGATTAGCTCCAACAACATTAAGTAACCTACCAGCTGAAAGCCATAACAGCTATCAATATTTTTCCAACATGTTCGACATAACACAAAAGAAAGAAGTATCCAGAGCAAAATTCTGGAACAGAGTATGGAGAAAAGAAAAGACCATAGTCAAACTAGATAAGATTTGGAAGAGTTTGCCCAATTATCTTATCCAACTGCCCCACGTGAAATAATGGACCAATTTATAGGTACAATTACAGATGATGATATAAGAATTTCAAAGGGCGTGTACATCTTTAAAGAAGATCTCCAATTTGTGATGGAATTGAATACTCTGAATGTGCAGATAAATAACTACAAATTATGATACTATCAACTCCCTCTGACGATAGTTTGGCATGTTCTGAGAGATGCATCATTGGAAGTGCTCTCAAGAATCTAAAGAATAAAGATATCACAGATGATTTTACCTTGGAGAGACTAATACTGGGTTGCGATAAAATAAAACGTCACTATATAAGCTTGGATTTCATAATATGGTTGAACGACTCTCATTGGAGGAAAGGAAAAACTCCAAAGTTAAGTAGGTATTGCAAAGAGCAATATGTTGTATTAAAACGAATCACTTATGTAGTTTACAGAATCCAGAAGGATGGGCAGTTTGAGTCAAAGGTCATCTACCATGATCATCTTTGGAAGTACATCAGTGGGAGAACAGTAGACTGGGTAACACCAAAGAATAATTTGCAGCAAAAATTCAACCTGTGAAAGTGCCCACGATTCCTGTCGAGATCACTTTCAGGGGATTATCATAGATAGAACCACCAATAGATTCGCTGGACTACCTACTCGGTGAACCCCCCCCCCCCCCTTGATAGGACAACAAGTTACCATAAGTCTCAGAAGAAAAAGACTAGTGTTATAAGCTATATTTTTAATATTTTAATTTAAATGTTGGCTAGAGAGAGCTCATCATTTTGATGATATCAAGAATCTAGTAAGTTCAGATTGCACATGGAGACAAGGTTTGCCCCTAACTATTTCTTTCACCAGTTTGCCCTAAAGTTTTATCTTGCCACCAGCTTTCCTCCGCTTCCAAATTTAATCCTACATAAATAGAGCAAATGTTAAGTATATAACAAGAAAGCACGTTCTCACGTGCACTACTGTTTTATGGGATGTTTTTTTTTCTTGTATGCTAGATGTCAACCAGATATATTCTACAATAATAGTTATTTTCTTTAACTCTACTTTTTATACTAATGGTACAATTGCACTAAATAATTATTTATTTGATTAAATAATGCTCAAAAGAACCCAGAATAATAACATGCAAAAACAGAATATGTTCCATAACTATCACAAAATTTCTGGCTTTCTAACTATGCCACAAATGTCGTTAGAAATTAAGCAAAGCTGGTCGATATGTTTCTTATGAGAACAAAAGTAAACTGAAACTACACATTGTGTTTTGAGAAAGAATGAAAGTAGAATAATATTCCATTTCAAAGGTGAAAACCTTGGTTTTATATTGGATTGAAAGTCAGAGAAAACTATTGACAAGTTCTGAAATAGAAGATTGTCAGATGGGCGTGGAAAGATGGGGCTGATTTTCTATTTGATAGCTCTGTAACTAATTAAGTTTTAATTCTATAAACTTTATACTAGCCTGAGCGATGACAATATTATACTACCCCCATAAAAGGGTTAAAAAGCGACCTAGGCCTGCCTTTCTTAGAAACGTTGATAAATAAGGTCTTCAGACTGGTTTTGCAGTAAAGTTGTGAAAAGTACAACTTTTTGTGTTCCAAGCTATCTTCAGAGCTTTTACTTTGTGCCCCCATATTTGTTGCAGGGTTATTCTTTAAATTTATAGGTCAATAGGTAGCGGGTATCTTTCAACAATACATTTTACTGTTGTTAATTGCTACATAAAGTTAGTGTTCTGCATACGTGTGTAGACACATCAAGTCTTAATATTGAGAAAATGGATATCAGAAAAAAATACCCGCGTAAATCACAGGATTCCCAGGAAGATGAATCTATCAAAGAGACAGATGGACCAAGCAAAATGTGCCGAAGGACTAAAGATGAAATAATTGTACCGGAAGACTCGACAGAAGATAGACTATTGAACCAATGATGCATTGTGGATAATTCTAATCAAGAACATGAAGATATATTGGGTGAACTTGCTAGCATTGGGGAATTACATGAGCTTAGTAGCAGCAATGGAAAATCAAATATACATAGGCCGACTCTTGGAGTAGGTAGCCCTTCCACTTTTCAGACTCATGGACGAAAATTCTTGCCTGAATAGTGTAAAGCATATCCTTGGCTTGAATGTTCCGCTTTTATTGAGAAAGTTTACTGTTTTTCTATCGTCATTTTACTATAGGCGCTAAATATCAAGGTGGGCAAGCTTTCGTGTCTGAAGGGCTCAATACATGGAAAAAGTGTACAGGTGAATCTCCAAGAAACAATAAACTTCTCAAACTCAAGCAGTCTAATGCACATTTGAACAACACATACAAACATAATGCTTATTTAGAATCAAAGATTTCTGAGAAGACAATAGCGGACTCTTTTAATGAAGTTTAGAGGCTAATTGTGAAAAAACAGGGAATACAACAAATTATTTGCAGATATGATGAGACTCACAGCTGTCCAAAACATAGCTCAGAGGGGTCATCATGAAGGAGACACAGCTGAAAATAAAGGAAACTTTTTGAAAGCATTAAGCTTCCTAAATATTTATCTCCAGATCCTAAATAAACAACTGTGTGAAAAACCTAAAAATGTCAAATATATACACAACAGTGTACAACATGCCATTTTGGATATCCTCAGTGATATACTTTTGGATGAAATAACAGAAGAGATATTAGAAGTTCAGTACTTTTCAATCTTAGTCAATCAAACTAAAGACCTATCCAAAAAAGAGCAAATGAGTTTTGGTACGTTAGTATCTTAATGATTCAGACGTTCATGAAGAATTTCTTGGTTTTGAGGTCGCTGATGAACTCTACACAGAATAATTGGCTAAATATATTTTGGAGGAGTTAAAGGACAATGGACTGGATGTCTCAAACCTGATTGGTCAAGGATATAATGGCACCACAGTCATGAGCAGCAGGTGCTCTGAGGTTCAACAGAAAATAAGACAAATTGTCTACATTCACTGTGTTGCTCACCGTCTTAATTTGGTCATCGTAGAAAGTGTGAGATCTGTTACCCCTGTGGCCGACTGTTTCTCAACGCTTAGACTTACTACAATTTTTTAAGTGGTTCTAATTTCATCCACATTAGATTGTTTTTCTAAGAAAAGAAGACATGCACCCAAATGAAAATCCTGTAGAATATAAAACAATGCCAGAAACATGATGGACTTGCCAGGTGTGTACTGTAAGTGCGATTGTAGTAAGGTTTAACTGTTTTATTAAATTTATGCAGCATATTAACATATGTGACAGCAATCGAGACCATGCATTAAATGCCCCATCCATTTTGGCGCAACTTGACAAGGAATTCATATACTGTATGCTGTTTCTGAATGACAGCTTACACAAAGCAAAATGAGCATCAGATACGCTGCAAAGTTAGAAGTTAGATTACTTAAAAGCAGCAGATGTCAATGAGAGTCTTTTAGCAGAGTTGCAAACCAACAGATGTGATGAGAAAGCTGCACATTCTTTTCAAATTTCTACCACAAATGTTGCCGTCAGTTACAGAGCTCTACGCCCTCAAACATAGACGACTTTGTAGTTCTAACCACAATTGAGAAGCATGACACCATAGAAGGTTCCTCTAATATGAAATGAGCCATATTGTTTCCAACCATTCATAGTTTTCTTGGAGAACTAAACAAACGATTCAGTGGGGAAATCTCCAAATGTTCTGCTCCCTGTCGATAATTGACCCAAAATCTTTATAATTCCTCGATTTTTAGACTATTAAACCTCTAGCAGCCCATTATAGGATGAATCTTAAAGATATACAAATGGAAATGAGGCAAACTAAGAGAATGAATGAGCGTTCAGGTGCGACATTTGGAGCAGTGGAGGAGTTTCCAAGACATCTTAAACCCTACTTATGGCTTTTACTGAACTTTACAAGATTACAAAGATAGGAATAACTCTTCCAGTTAGCACAGTCGGCTGTGAAAGGAGCTTAGCATACTAAAACCGATCAAAAATCACTTGAGAACCAATATGGCAAATAAGAGACTGGAGAGCCTAACAGTAATTATCGCACACACAAAGTCATGCTCTTTCTGTTGATCTTGATGATGTTGTTGACAGGTTTGTTACAAAGTTTCCAAATACAAGGTTAACGTTGATGTAAAGTCGAATAGAAGGGTCGTTGTGGTTGGTGTGTTGGTAAGTTCATTCTTTTGGCCATTATTCATCAATCCACTTTTAAAGGGACTTGTTATCCCCCCCCCAACATACACACATTCTAGCTTACAACCACAATAAGTATAAGCAAAGAAAGCTTGAATATTAATAAGTACTAGAACTTACATAATTTTTGATAATATTTCAGTGATAAAGCTGTGATTGTTGCTCACACTCTGTTACAAAATTTAGTTACAATGACAAAAACCCGTGATTTAAAGTAATTAATAACATACTGTATTTCTATATATTACTCATTGAACGGTTTTGCATTCGCGTTTTCGTTTAGAAATTACTATACTATCCAAGCTTTTAAAACAAAATCACTCAGACTTAGTGACTTACTTGCGTTTACTTTTGTAAAGAGGGCGTTACAACATATAAAACTACATGTCATCAGCAAAAATGGTAAATTTTAATATAGATCACCAACAACTAACTAACATATTTTTCAATTAGATCTAAAGATGCTTGTTGCTACTATTTACTAATAGTATTAGGTTTTTAAATTATAAAATATTGTATGGCATATTCCTCTCCATAAACGTTGGCTGTTGCAGTCTAGAAAGAAATTCATAATCCACAAATTATCGGTAGTTCAGTGGTAAGTCCGAGGGTTTTTAATGCTAAAAGCCGTATTTCAATACCGTAGACAGACCATTATGCAGTTTTTTCTTTAACAACCAATCAGCATAAGTTGCCGAGACGTACGTTTCTACTGTTTTATGTATGCCACGTAATGAATAAGTTATAGTTTTCTCCTAAACATATCAGATAGAGGTAACCATAAGTCCATTCATTGACTAATGTGACATTTTCTGGTCGTGTAATCTTAGCCCCCCAACTGTAAGCTTTACTTGATTTTCCATTGTTTCCCTATCTAGAAAGAGCATGTTAATGTTTCAGAGAATTTTTAAGTTGAATATGACAGTCGTTCGACGTAAGTAATGTGAATATTGTATGTAGAGTCTTAAACAGGGATTAGGTTTAATGAGAAGTATCAAATACAAGCTGTGTCCTAATGTCTAAAATAGGGTTTTAGATTTAATGTGAAATATCAAATACAAGCAGTGCCATTATTATTAGCAGTGTATTCACATTGTCTGACAGTATCGTAGTCATTTAACAAATTTCAGATTAGTGGAAAAAGTGCTTAAAATAACCTGGCTTGTTCTTAAAGAAGTCAAATAAAAAAAAACATGTTCATTATTTTACATTTACGATTTTGAAGATGTAATTATAAATGCAAATTATGCACAGTGTTTATTATTTACATAAAAATATAAGCATTTGTTTGTTGAACAGAACTGTAGTCAACTGGCAAAATCTATGAGCATTACATACTTGTTTGCGAATAATGATGATACATTTATAACCAAACAGATTAACTTTACACAATCATCAGAATAATGTTTATAAACTCTACATGTTAAAATTCATCCATCAGATCCTTAATCATTTTGTGAATTTACTAAATTCTGCTGGGAAGCGTATTAGTGTTTATACAAATGGCCGTGTTTGCGTGAGCACCTATCTGGCAGATGAATTGTAGACATACCTAAGCTAGACATCCTGCTTTTTCCAAGAAATTTATCGCATTGTTTTTTTAAGGATGGGCTGGGCACGGCCTAGTGGTCATCATGCTTGGAGTTTCAATCCGAGCGTTCAGGGTTTGTTGCCTGTTCCCGTAAAAACGTGCTCCGTACTTTCCGGGTGCGCAATATGAGTGATGGTAAAATCTCCCGATTGTTCAGAAACAAAAGCAACTGCCTTCTCTCAGTTACTTCAAAATTAAGGAAAGCTGTGAACAGATAGCTCTGCACGCAACTTCTGAAACAAACTGACCTTACCTTTAAAAGTGGAAAAGAAAAATGGTAGAGATAAGATAACATAAGGGGACATAAATGTACAGCAATCCCTTCGCCAGCATGTTGTATATTTGTGTATTTGTAAAGTGAGTTATAGCGATAGGTTGTACATTTGTGTTGTTACAATGAATGAATGCTATGTTATATAGTTCTTACTTTATACTGGATAACCAGCATGTTGTACATTTGTGTTGTTACAATGAATGAATGCTATGTTATATAGCTCCTTACTTTATACTGGATAACCAGCATGTTGTACATTTGTGTTGTTACAATGAATGAATGCTATGTTATATAGCTCTTACTTTATACTGGATAACCAGCATGTTGTACATTTGTGTTGTTACAATGAATTAATGCTATGTTATATAGTTCTTACTTTATACTGGATAACCAGCATGTTGTACATTTGTGTTGTTACAATGAATGAATGCTATGTTATATAGCTCTTACTTTATACTGGATAACCAGCATGTTGTACATTTGTGTTGTTACAATGAATG
>NW_013666153.1:149031-152259 GCF_000517525.1 Limulus polyphemus
TTAAGAGCGTAAACAAGCTGATTGATCTTTTATGAAATGCCATTTTATCTCCACAGTTGATCGTGAATTAAAATAGTTTGTTTCACATTCCAATATATATATATTATATTTATTCATATGTATGTATATTAAAGAGATATTGGAGTATTAGAAATTCAAATACTGAACGTAAGCCTATCCTTACACTTGATACAAGAACGAAACTTGTATTGAAACGTCTACAAAGCGTTTTGTGTTATCAAATATGTCTACACAAAAAGCATGCAAACTTGAGCGATATGAATTCAGATCTCTTATGAAATAGTTGTAGAACATGGATAGTAATATATATCATTTCTTAAATTACTAGCTCATTTTTTTTTCTTATTGTTTTGAACTTAGATTCTAAGGATGTATGTAACACAACTTTGTGTTTTAAGCTAGAAATCTCTGGAGGATAAAGTTGAGAAGAAGCAGAGCACGTGTTATATACTATCTACTTTTACTTTCACTCAGAAGTCCTTAATTATAATTACTCTGATTTTAGTAACATTATTCTAGAGCTTGTCTATTCCTTTAAGAAATACTCCAAATTTCAACTTATAATGAGAAATTTAAAACTTCTCTTACTATCATAAGGCAGCTTCTCTCATGCCGAACGAAAGGATGTTCTGAAATAATAATTATTTATTGTGATACTATACTATTTGTTCTTTACAACAGGAATCATAAAATGTCAAAACAGTTTTATAATGTCAAGGATTAACATTTAATATTCTGTTAATGTGCAACTTATATAATCTTTCATACCATTTCAGCAACGTGCAGAGAACGTTAAAAGGGCAGGAGTTCATTCTTAAAAAAAGGCACTTTTCAAAGCATCATAGCATAAGCATTTTTGGGGTGGTAAATGGGGATAATGGGTTGCTTCTTGTACACATAGGGTAACAAAACTATAAGAAGTAGACAGATACTCTTTTATTCAGATTCAATTGGTCTTATAAACACTTTTAAAATCTAAATCTAAACAGTGAATTCTTGTGTATTGCCACTTAATAGCATATCGCAGTTATTATTATTTATTTTCGTTGTAAAGACCTACAAGTTCCTGTTTTTCATTCATTTTAAAGCTGAATCCTTTTTCTACTTAATAATTCTCAGCAAGTAAAATGTGGAATCAGGCGTACCTTTTAGTAGTTTTCGCAATTTTTATGACTAAGAAAAAGGGTACTTTTGAGGCATAATGGCAGGGGCTTGAGCCCAGCCACCCACTGTACTATTTATGTTGTTTAATGAATGTCGTTTAGGCTCATGTTGAAATTAAGTAAATTTTTTAATGTTTTACTGGCCTTTTGTTGTTTACGAAGAGGAACCTTTTTTTCAAAGATTCTTTCTTTGGACACACAGAGACATATTTGTTGAACAAAAAAAATAATTGACTACAACTTTAACGTCACAACTAATGAATATTACACGTTTACTGTCGTGATATAAGAACGCACCCCTTTTTTAATTAAATCTTAAGTTTACGACCTGCCTTTTTCATTGTTCTTATTTGCTTTGATAAGATATATAAAGATCAGTAATTTTAACTTCCAAGTTTATATGTTTTATTTTTGTAAAAAAAATAAACCTTGACGTTATTTACTTAATTGTTTTAAGGAGAATTGTGTTTGTTTTTTGCTAAGCACAAAACTACACACTGGACTATTTCTGCTTTGTCCACTGCGGGTATCGAAACCCGATTTTTAGATTCAAATCTGTCAGACTTAACGCTGAGTCACAGGGGCATTTCAGAAATCCCAAGCATTCATTAACGTTTTGAATTTTACCCTAAATTCAACTTGTCTTTGATCTAATTTTAGGCAGTCTTATTAAATGTATATACTCATCCTTCTGTTTTAGGAATAAAACTTAGTTGTTGAGTTATATAACTTTATTTCAAAAGGGCAGGCTGAAATGAAAAAGATGACGTATAGAAAAGCGTATAATTCATGTTCAGTTTGTTACTTTGACTTTTTATTCCATTTACTAGGAAAAATCATAAAGAACGTATAAATTTAAGCAATTTTGTATATTGTAACAGAAAATCATCTTGTCTAACCGAAAAAACCCAACAACAAAATCCAGGATTTAGGTATGGAATTTAATAAACAGAGTAAACTGATAACATCACTCTGTTGTTTTCTATTTCGTTCGAGGATATTAAGACGTTGCGATATTGAAAACATTTTCAACTTTCATGACTTTTCGTTACACTTCCTTGTCAACCTGTAAGTTGTAATTAAGATATTCTTTGAGGTGCGTTAATACGAAAGGAAGTTACTTGTTTTACGGTTTTTGTCTATATGCCATCATAAATTGCTCTTCAAGTATTTGCCGCAACATAAAATCACATTAGTTTACCTCTTTAGATTAATTACAATAAAGAACCAACATTATAATGATGAGGTAGCAAAATACATAATGTTTATATATATTGAGTTATTTTATCAGTTTCACTTGTAAATACAAGTGGGATACTCCATCTAGTTTGCAATATAAAACTCATTTGTCATCAATGTGAATTTGCGAATAACATTTTATGTCTAAAACTATATCACACGCGGTACTGTATGTAATACAAATGAAGGCAAACCTTGTAGAGTCATTGAGAGTCACATGGTGATAATGCTATATCACACATGGTATTTTATGTAACACAAGTGAGAATGAATAGAATATAGTCACTGAATGCCCCCAGTAGCATAGTGGTATGTCTGCGGACTTACAACGCTAGAAACCGGGTTTCGATACCCGTGATGAGCAGAGCACAGATAGCCCATTGTGTAGCTTTGTGCATAAATTCAAACAAACAAACATTCACTGAAAGTCACATGGTGATAACGCTATATCACACATGGTATTTTATGTAACACAAGTGAGAATGAATAGAATACATTCACTGAAAGTCACATGGTGATAACGCTATATCACACACGGTATTTTATATAACACAAGTGAGAATGGATAGTATACATTCACTTAAAGTCACATGGTGATAACGCTATATCCCACACGGTATTTTATATAACACAAGTGAGAATGGATAGTATACATTCACTGAAAGTCACATGGTGATAACGCTATATCACACACGGTATTTTATATAACACAAGTGAGAATGGATAGTATACATTCACTGAAAGTCACATGGTGATAACGCTATATCACACACGGTATTTTATATAACACAAGTGAGAATGGATA
>NW_013666153.1:152970-154744 GCF_000517525.1 Limulus polyphemus
GTTATTTTTATGTAACAGATGTGAAGGTGAGCAGTGAAAAGATATATCACACACAGTATTATATTTAGCACAACTGAAGATTAATAATATAGCTTCACTAAGAGTCATATGCTGATGTTGATAAAATAAATGCCTCAATTTGACATTTCACTTCGATCAGTATAAATTATGATGCCAATATTGGCTATAAGTCTTTACCTCAGTCTGGCTTTTCAGCGGCCATGTTAGTTTCTTTTAAAGGATAGCTTATTCTAAAGCATCTGGTTACAATGATTATCTCAACTGAAAGTTTAGTTCTTGCAGAATAGCTTAACCTGTATGGGTAACATTTTTACCATGTCTAGAGCAACATTCAACATACAAATTATTTCAAGTGGTTAATGCACGAAAAATAAAACGTACATGTAAGGTTATGATTTTCTTTTGGATTTTTTTACTTTAATGTAATTATTTCTGGTGTAACAGAGCCCCTTATTTGTATTTTGTGGATGTGCATAGCATTGAATAACTTTTAATGTTTTTATATCTTAGACCTTGATGTGAGAACACTTGAAATTGGTCACATACACTGTCACTTATGGAAAGATATAAGGAGCAAATAATCTAATCCGGTTGTTTTTGTTAAGTGTAAGCTTACTTTACAACATTCTAAAATTACGAAAATACGCTTGTTGTACTCCTTATCTGTGATCGAATTGTGTGTTTCTTGTAACGTGTAAACTTATAATAATTGCGGAAATACAATTATTATAATGTTCATCAACTTATTGACGGTGATAAAACTGCCTCACTTAGTCTATAAATCAATTTAAAGTATTTTTTGATATTGGTATGTTCGATATATCAACCAAAGTAGTTCACTTAAACAACCTTAGCTTGAACAATGTGCTAAATAATTTATTTGAAAGCAGCATATGATATGATTCATCCAATGAATGGAAACCAGAAATATTAATTCTGAAGCTCCTTGTGGGTATAGGTATGCTTTCCATTATAAACCACGCCAGTTCATTTGCACTAAAGATACATGTTTTATATTTGCTGTATGGTGAATAGTTAGAGGTCTAAAATTTTCCAAAACACGAGCATTATTTTGCGTTAAGTCATATTTTATTCCTTTGCCTATAAAATCATTAAAACTAAATTAACTGCAAACAGAACATTTGGGACTGAAGTTCCTGAATATTTTTCTTACTTCTATGTCACGAGCTGAAAAACTCATTTGTCCTAGTGTTCTCATTTCTATTTTCCATAAATCAAATGAGACAAATCAATCCACATTTTACACAATCAGGACTAATAATTAGGAGTTTGAATTACACATGGTACTTTCCAAGATGTATGTGAAGCACATTTATCATTAATGACTTAGGTGTGATACACAAAACGTGATATATATGTATCTGAAGGTATGTGTAGAATTATCACTATCCACATCTAAAAATAATATACATTCTCACACGCACTTTATTATTAATAGTTTATTTTTCGTAGATTGATACGCTATTTGTAATCATTGTTTAAAAGAAAAAGAACTTCATACTTTTATAGTAACTTCATTTTACTCTTAATGTGTGAGTAGTGTGCATCTTGTATACCAGCCTCACTTTACTCTCCATATCTACTTCAATGTGTGAGTAGTGTGCATCTTGTACACCAGCCTCACTTTACTCTCTATATATCTTCTTCAATGTGTGAGTAGTGTGCATCTTGTATACCAGCCTCACTTTACTCTCTATATATCTACTTCAATTTGGTGAGTAGTGTGCATCTT
>NW_013666153.1:155579-160413 GCF_000517525.1 Limulus polyphemus
GTGAGTAGTGTGCATCTTGTATACCATCCTCAGTTTACTCTCTATATCTACTTCAATGTGTGAGTAGTGTGCATCTTGTATACCAGCCTCACTTTACTCTCTATATCTACTTCAATGTGTGAGTAGTGTGCATCTTGAATACCAGCCTCACTTTACTCTCTATATATCTACTTCAATGTGTGAGTTGTGTAATCTTGTATACCAGCCTCACTTTACTCTCTATATCTATTTCAATGTGTGAGTAGTGTTCATCTTGTATACCAGCCTCACTTTACTCTCCATATCTACTTCAATGTGTGAGTAGTGTGCATCTTGTATACCAGCCTCACTTTACTCTCCATATCTACTTCAATGTGTGAGTAGTGTGCATCTTGTATACCAGCCTCACTTTACTCTCTATATCTACTTCAATGTGTGAGTAGTGTGCATCTTGTATACCAGCTTCACTTTACTCTCTATATCTACTTCAATGTGTGAGTAGTATGCATCTTGTATACCAGCTTCACTTTACTCTCTAAATCTACTTCAATGTGTCAGTAGTGTGCATCTTGTATACCAGCTTCACTCTACTCTCAATATCTACTTTAGTGTATGAGGAGTGTGCATCTTGCATACAAGGTTCATTCTACTCTATTTATGTACTTCAGTGTATGAGGAGTGTGTCTTGCATACCAACTTTAGTATACTCTCTGTATATATTTCAGTGTATGAGGAGTATGCATCTTACGTACCAAATTCACTCTACTCTCAATATTTACTTTAGTGTATGAGGAGTGTGCATCTTGCATACAAGGTTCACTTCACTCTCTACATCTATTTCAATGTATGAGGAGTATGCATCTTGCATACCAGCTTCACTCTACCCTAATTATCTACTTCAGTGTATGAGGAGCATGCATCTTGCATACCAGCTTCACTCCACTCTCTACATCTACTTCAGTGTATGAAGAGTATGCATCTTGTAGTATACCAGCCTCACTTTCCTACTTAATGTGTGAGTAGTGTGCATCTTGTATACCAGCCTCACTTTACTCTCTATATCTACTTCAGTGTATCAGTAGTGTGCATCTTGTATACCAGCCTCACTTTACTCTCTATATCTACTTCAGTGTATCAGTAGTGTGCATCTTGTATACCAGCCTCACTTTACTCTCCATATCTACTTCAATGTGTGAGTAGTGTGCATCTTGTATACCAGCCTCACTTTACTCTCTATATCTACTTCAGTGTATCAGTAGTGTGCATCTTGTATCTCAGCTTCACCATATTCTCTATCTACTTCAATGATCCCTCTCAGAGTAATAAGGAGAGAGAATGTCATAATTCACATATTAATATTTTCAAATTGCAATATGGGCCAGGAAATGTCAAACATGACAGGAAGTCACTTCTTGTTGTAAACTGTTTAGTTGACGAAACGGAATACCCCGAAATTATCACATAAATAATTTGAGATCAGCATGTCGTGCAATTTAGGAAATTAATGATAATATCTATATGAAATACACATAACTATCGATTTTTCATGAGACAACTACGGTGTTTTCATTAACATTTCGTTTTTGACATTGGAAATGATATTGTTTTATAAGCACAAGAACTTTTTGATATTTGAGAACACAAGTATATAGTTAGGGCTCGAGTGACCTATTCTTTAATTAAATCATAATGTGAAAACTGTGTTATTCCTTGTGTATTGTGGAAAGGTTGTGCTGTTGGTTGATCTCCTTGTATGTGACGAATATAGACATTTCCAAACCTTTAGAAAAACAATTTACGTCTCACATGCCTAGTGGATATACCATACTTTCATTGTATATGCTTAAATTATAATAAAAAATTTAATGAAACAGTTGATTTTGTTTTGTATTTTTGCTGTGTCACACGTGCTTAAAACTCATTTGTTTCAATCATTTAAATTTTTTATGACATTTGCACATACCGTGTGCTGTCGAAATATGCAGCTCAATTTTCAGTGTGTTTTTTTAGCACTTTTCTGTTTAAAATGCTTTTTATTGGCTAATTTTTGAAAATAAAAATAATTGAATACCATTTCAAGTAAACATTCGAAATTTTTATCTGGATAATTAAGTTACAATATTTTCAACGTTTTGTATAATGATTAACGAATGAGAATTTCTTATTGTTTTTGTTTAGAAATAAAAATTTTATAAATATTAAGTAAAGGTGAAGATTACAATTTCTTTATTCATTCTTATAATATTATCTCTCAAATGTTTGGGAGGATTAAATAACCTATTTGACTTTCTAGTAGTGTATTCCCATGTCAATGGTTGAAAATTGAAAATTATTGTTACGTTGTATGAATGCATTCTGAAAATGGAAGTTGATTTAATGTATGCCTATGTTTAATGTTCGCTCAGAACTACTTAATTTAGAACGATCGTCTGGAGTAAAGGCAGCTATTCAACTCCACTCATCACCAACTAACTCTTGGACTAATCTTTAGCAACGAATAATGGGATTAACTATCACATTATGACGTTCCCACAGCTTGTAAATTTAATCAGTGGTGGCATTATGGCTTCCAAATCATCAAAATACAGCAAGACACAAATAAACTTTTGTACAGAAGTACAGGGAATTTCATTAAAAAATTATACTTCGATACTATTTTAAGTAAACAAATTGAGAACCTGAACCTGAAAAATCATAATAAACACTTACTTAAGAAATCCTTGGCGGGTGATGATTTGTGTTTCGAAAGCTAGATCTTATAAAGCTGGCTTTTTAATAGGTGCTTTTGTAGTGTAATTGTAAAAGAGATGACACAAAAATTATTTAAAATACTAGAGATTGTTTTGACAATACGTGTCTAAACACAGAAATCACTTTAAAATACTGCTAAGAAATAATCAATAGATAAATACAACAAACAAACAAATTAAAGAGCTCGCACCGGTAAAACATCGGGTTTCGAGACTCGTGGTGGGTAAAGCACAGATAGTTCATTGTGTAGCTTTGTGTTTAACAATAAATATAGAATTAAAACAATACTCCAGCACCGATCTATTCAAAATTAGCCAATTCGATATGCTAAGTTTAAACATTAAATCATCAATGTTTGTAGCTTGAATTTTTGATATCAATTCACTAATCCTACTTTTTGTAAAGACAAATTTCAAGTAACGTGGTATTTTAAATTAGTAATACCATTTAATTTGTTCTCAATTTTACTTAAAAGAATATCGAAATATAATTTCTTAATTAAATTCCCTGTACTCCGGTACAAAAGTTTATTTGTGTCTTGTTGTATTTTTATGACTTGACAGCCATTATCCTGCCGCTGTTTAAATTTACAAGCTGTGGGAACGTCATAATGTGACAGTATATAGAACAAATGGCCTAATGTTTCTTCTAAAAAGAAAATTTACATCTTATCCTTTAAAGATATTTTCTACAATGTTGTACGTACACTGTCCAGTGCCCTCTATTAAGAAACTAAAAGTAATGTAACAGATTAATACATCACCAAACTATTACTATACGACGCTTTTTAAGCAATCGAACCTTCTTTTTAATATAAATGGGTTTTTTTATTAATCTTAGACCAAAATATTAGATAAGGAGACATCTCGCACAATTAAGTAAACAGTATAGTTTCCAAATAAAATAACAGTTCTTTTCATCCTTTACAAATGTTTACAATATTTTTGTGCATTATCTTTCCGAAATATAAACAAAATAAAGTAGTTTATAATAAATAAAACAAATCTGATTCTTTATAAATTATCTAAAGTTCGGTTACTGCTTACAAATTCAAGTTTGTTACTTACATTTTTCAATTAGCTATTGAACATATAATTCAATTTCACACAAAGCTATTCGAGGTTTATCTGCGCTAGCCGTCTCTAATTTCCAAGTTACAGACTAGAGGGAAGGCAACTAGGCAGCACCAAGTCGTAGGCTACTCTAATCGAATAGCGAGATTTTACCGCCAATTTTGTAACGTAAGGCCCGAAAGTGCGGAGTGCGATTTCCTTCTTGGCAGTAATGTGGCGCAAACCTCGAAACCGCAGTATGGCATGCCCTCTGGCCGAACATATAACAATAGCATTATTTTATTCTTTATTTGCTTTATTGTTTGTTTGTTTGTAGTTATGTACAAAGCTACACAGTGGGCTATTTGTGCTCTGCCCACCACGGGTATCGAAACCCGGTTTCTAGCGTTGTAATTCTGAAAACATACCGCTGTGCCACTGGGGGACTATTTGCTTTAAGGGTAACTTCTATTTTTCCAAAGGGTATGTTATTATCAAATATATCAATATTTTGATAATTTTGTAAATCAAGTGGTCGATAATGGGTTGCTATCTAGTATTTTCATTAGTTTAATGTTCTTTCGTTTTTGAAACAAACCTTTGATCGGACGAAGCTAATTAGTTACAATTTAGTTATTTTCGCATATAGCCTCAAAAATTATCAACTCTTGACCTCTTTAGAAAAAAAAATACGCCTAGCAAAACGTCAAAACAAAGCTGAAAAGTTATTAAAATCCTTTATTTTTAACTGAGTAATTACACCAATATTTTTAATTTGAACGCTATTTACGTCAGTTGTTTCAAGGACACTATACCGTAAGATGTTAAAATATAAGTCCTTTCAAAGAATCACTTCTGATAAAATTGTGATATGGATACATTATTGTTATAACCATTTCCTAATTTAAAAAGTGAATATATATATTCAGGTTTATATACACACTTTTTTAATTTCAGTACAGGTTGCCTGTACTTAAACGTTCTACCTGAACCCTAGTAACCCCAGCTATGAAGAACAATTAAATCCTGTCAGAACTAGTGTAAACGTGTCT
>NW_013666153.1:160890-163177 GCF_000517525.1 Limulus polyphemus
CGAATCGAGTGCTCTAACCACCTGGCCATGCCGGGCCAATTGTAAACGTGTCTATCTATGTAAAAGGCCTTTAATTAGACAGGTATTTTATTGCTGTTCACCAATATTTAGCGTGCTGAACGTATTCAAACATAGGGGTTAGAAAGGTTAATAACTCCTTTTTGAATGATGAGGATGGTTTCCTAATATCATTGACGTGGCATTCTGGAAGGTTCTGGTAAAGTTTGAACTTTAATATAGTTCCAACTAAAGTTGTTTATTTGCCCGAACTGTTTAAAAGTCTTCTTGCCTATATACAAAGAGAAGACAACGAGAAGTTGATATCAGCTTCTTCGGCCATCTTTATCGTGAAAACCGCTGTTGATTTTGAAATGTGACAAGAAGCTTGAGAGCATATGTCAAATTTTAGTCCTTATTTACGTTCTTGCTAATGTTACCAGCCGCGAGGAGTGGAGGGGGGGGGGGGGTTAAAGTGTTCGTTTTCGTAACCATAGCCTCCACTTTGCGGAGAATAACGTTTCTTTGACTCGACATTGTTTAACAACATCAGTAAAGAATTTTTCTTCTTTGGAAATACTCTAACTATAAAGCTACTCATGGTGACATTAGACGTAAGCTAATTTCGTTACATTTTTTTAAGTACCATTAAACATGGAGCAGCTCAACCCATGTTCATATGTAAGTAATCATATTTTAGAGTATTAGAACCACATTTTTATTGAGTTGGCATAAGGACACAAAAAATGTTTGAGTCATATTATTTTTCGAAGTATTCCAATACCTGGGGTATTTGAGTGTTTTTAGGCATGGATACTCCATTCATATTATACTAAAAAGAAACCGAAGATATGAGGCATTTGAACCTAATGTTTTTGTGGTACACTGAAATATTATGTTACTGAAGCTATATGTTTCTTCAGAGTATCTCAAACATGGGTGTACGTGATTATATTTTAGAATATTTTCGGAGACATAAAGCTACTCAAGTTACATTTTTAAATTATCTAAAACATGAGACCACTGATATTTTTTTACATTCTTGGGCTATTTAAATCACATGTTTCTTCTTATTCGAGAAATATTTATTAAATATTAAAGTATTTCTATCATTTGAAACAACAAATTATGTGTCAACGTTTCCTGTTCCATGACGCTACACCAGTCAGTCTTTCATAAGCATAAGGTTCCCCGGTGAAGCCGCGGTAAGTTTACAGACTTAAAACGATAGAATCCGGGGTTCGATTCCCCGCGGGGATACAGCACACAGTCCAATGTGGTTTTGCTTTAGGACATAATAAAACATAATCATAGGACAAAATGAATAACATGAATCTTGAAAGTTCCTATTGACATGTGGCAATTACAGTCATGTTCTCATTGAGAACACCCAAAATTATGGTGTTACTTGAATCAAAATCAATTATTTAAGATAAAAATAAGCTGAAAAAACGATTTATAAGCATAAGTATATGACGAAATATGTAGTATGTTCCCGCTCTAAAATTGTCGAAGATTTATATATGAGTGGGCTGAGATTCTCTATAGTAGGTGTCTGTGATTTGTTGGCGATAAATTCGAACAATATACGGACAGTACACAATCCACTTGTTTTAAAATTATATATCCAAAAGAAGTCAAACGTATGTACAAAAATTCTTTACATTATAGCCTGTAGGACATCACAATTGTATCTACCACTCTAAATAATTATCTTCTTTTGTCAAAAGTCCACACAAGCTAGTTCAGTTACTTTAGAATCCAATTGACAAGACGAATTATTTTTATTTATCTTACTTTCTCGCAATAAAATCGGTGATAAATTCACTCACGTTACCCGTGGGTTACCACAGTTGTATCTCAAACTTTAAATAATTGTCTTCTTTTCGTCAAAGTTCACACAGGCTGTCTCAATTACTTTAGAACACCTTTGACAAGACAAATTATTCCCATTATCTCTATTAAACTGTGAAACTCACTTTAAAATATCGCCCGTTAAGGCTAATCAGTCACAATCCAGCTAACTTCACGTTTTCTAACTATTTTTCTGACTGAACTTCACTTAACTTCTTTTAATTTAACAAACTTGCAAGCAATATAAAGTCTTCTTTCTAGTCTGGAACTTCCTTGATATCTTATCGAGGGTTGACGAAGAGCGAGTTAATTTCGAGTTGACGTAGGTATAATTCACTTAGGAGGGAGCTAGCTAGCCCTGTAGTTCTATCTGATCACACGCCGATTACAAGTCGAGTTTCCACCGATGACGTTAGGTAATGTTTTCGTAAAAGTA
>NW_013666153.1:163525-167907 GCF_000517525.1 Limulus polyphemus
TTCGTAAAAGTACTAATGTCCGATATGAATCCACTGAAGTTAAATGATTTGTAATGTTCGAAACTTATAAACGTTCCTGGTCAAATGTCTTAAGCTTCTCGATTAATAAGTCACTTTTCTTTTGATATAACACAATAATTCTCCACTTAGAAGACTCACTTTGAAATTCTGCATTAAACTCACTTTACCAGAATTTTAGAAGTTTTCTTAAAAAAATAATTTCGTTGATAATAATTAATGTAAAAAATTAATGTAGATTATTAAAAAGGAAAAAAGGACCATTTCTCCATTAAGGATGCGATTTAGGAAAAAAATGTTATAAAACAAGGTCCTATTATTTTTGTAATTTTAGCAAGGGTCTATTTTATGAAATTTTTCATTTTGGTGCGATATGAAGCTGTTATTGACTTATTTCTTTAAAAAGTGGACACATGCACTAAATAAACTTTATAAGAGACCCAAATTGTAATGAAACTTTGTTAGAAACTTCCCCTTATGATGCTGAAAAATCGTGCGAAGTTTCATCAATCGGACCTAAACTTGTGGGAGGAATTTTACGGACAGACGGTTTGTTTGAAGTTAAGCACAAAGCTACACAATGGCCTATCCGCACTCTGCCCACCACAAGTATCGAAACCCGGTTTCTAGCGTTGTAAGTCCGCAAACATACCGCTGTAAAACTGTGGGGCACGGACAGACGGACGTTAGCCTCTTATATATATATAGATTAGCATAATATGCTTCCTTACGCAAGTATTTTCTTGAAGATATTCGAAACATCTCAAGTCGCTTTCTACTTCTATTTCGGCCCCCCAGTGGCACAGTGGTATGTCTGCGGGCTTACAACGCTAGAAACCGGGTTTCGATACCCGTGGTGGGCAGAGCACGGATAGCCCATATGTAGCTTTGTGCATAATTAAAAACAAACAAACAAAACAAACTTCTATTTCAAAACAAGGAACAACTTGAATCCGTTTTTCTTTTCAAAATATTCCTAGACATGAGCTATTATATTTAAATTAATTTCATGCTTTCTCTGAGGCATTGAGATAATAAAGGCACATTATTCTTCTGTTCCTCTGTGTAAAACGATAATCAAGCCATTTCTTTTGAAAAGTTCCCTAAAGCATGAAGATATTCAAGTGATATTATTCTATAATACTTCTCAAGTCAAAATGAATCTATTGTTCTCCCAAATTTCTTTTATATCGTACGTTATGTTTTTTCAAACCACCTCTAAATTGTGTTCCTTATTTTAATATTACTTCTTTCAGTAAGATATTTATTCCCAATACAAGAACAAATAAAGAAAGTTTAACTTCTACAGTCTGCATGAGTTATAAGTTGAAATATGCAGCTTGTGTGAAGTACCGCTTATAAAATATTCTTATACAGTGTCGCTATAACATAACTAGTTCGTTTTGTACATATTTTTTGTCCATTATTTTAGCATGGGATGTATTTGCTCTTAATGGCATTGAAATACCTGTAATGACGTGCAAAAAAGAGACAAGTACAGTTACGCACTTAATCGATAGAACCCAAATCGTTTGTTAGTTACTTTTGACTTCTTAGATATCATAATGTTTTTTCTAATGAAGATCTAAGAATTGTAAATCAGAAATTCATAAAATCTAAAAAAAGGACCTCGTTTCAGTTTAAGTAAAGAAAACTTAGAAGGCGTTTCAGATTGACGATTATTTGGAATTCTTAAACTTTATTTATACAGGCCCAATGTTTTATCATCCTGAGCTTTAATTTTAAAATTATTCAAAGAAATTGGGTGAATGTTAATTTTGCAAAAATATCCGTATAGAAGACGCAGAATTGATTTAAATATTTTGGCCACTTTCTAGGATACTTGAAAATGTGTTCATACCCATGTATTTTTCATAGGCGTATTAATTTGACAATAGGTAGCACCACAAGAACAAAAATAATATTTAAAGACGAACAATGAACGCAAAGGAGCATAAGTTGGCCTTTAATTAAATTAATTCCAAAAATGGATAATTGCGTATATTAACCCATCGGTATACACTTCCTCTTCCGGTTCCTATTTGTTTTATAATATACCATCAAACTTAAACACCGCAAGATATACAAAATTTTGAATAAACTGAAGTTTTTTTTTTCTTTTCTTTAAAATTTTGTTTGCTTAAAACGACCAAAAAAATCCACAAATATGTTGTATAGCCTTTAGAACATTTCATGGAATGAAATCTTTAGATTTCAATGTGATCCGTTAAATGGGATAATTGATATGAAATGTAAATCTGCAGATTGTCTTATAGATAAATATATAGATTTATGTATAAATGATTTACCTGAAGATCGTCCTTGTCCAAATATTCAATAAAATGATATTAAGTATATATAACAGCAACATGTGTGTTTTACGTTTTTTAATTTATCGAATTCAATCCCCAGTAGAACCATGAGAGTATGCTCAGTCCTGCGTATATTGTACTGAGTTAAATTGATTTTAAGATAGTTTCAGGTTACAAATGATAAACATTTTGAGTCATTAATTGCATCTCAGCTTTAGGTTGACTCGAAATAATGAAACTACAAGAAACACTCGAAAGATCTTTCGACTGTTCTAAAGTCATCGACAGATATTAAAGCACGATGAAAAGTGAAACGTAAGCCAGCGCTACTGCGTAAAATAGGTTTAGCGGAAACAATGGAAAATAATTGCTTAGTTAAGATGATTTAAAGATTCGAAAGATTATAGAATCTGAAAAACTAAAAACATTTATTATTGAATCATAATGTGCATGATTTTTATCAAATGTTCTGCATAATCTGGACTAACTAAACTATATATCCCCTCCCCATTTCGTTTATCTTCTTACAATTTAAAACGGGTGTTAAATCTAACTTTCCTTACATCACCATTTCACTAAAAGACCCAGATTAGTTTACGATTCGAAATATTCAGGTAATTGTAATATTCTTTTATATACATATATATATATAGGTTAAAAACAAAACGTATTCTTAAAGCTTAAACACCTATTATGCCAGTGATATAGCAATCTATGGTACCTTAGTGTTGAACTTTCGACTCTTTATCTCGCTTTATGATAAGAACAGAAACACTAGCATACAGTTGTTAATCTGTTATACGTATATAACCTACATGAAGAGATCAGTCTAGCTAGTGTTATATGAAATATGGTTTAGTCACTTTGAACTTTCTGTTATGGGTAAGTAGGAAACTACTCATATTCCAAACTAAATAAGACCTTTATCATTACTAACGACTTACTGTAAAACTGCTGTTTGTGAATAAGTAGACATGCTTTAGAATTTGTAACAAGACTCAGGCTTATAATCATTAATGGCCAACAGTAAATGTTCTGGCTGTTAGCAAGAAGATATATGTTGTAGTTTCTACAAAAACACCACTAATAATCTTCGGATATCGGATAAATATGTCGTGTTTAGTCTAAGTGAATTGGTTCTCTATTTAGAAATGGTATTTCTTTGTTTACCTTTCATTTTCCCAGAAATGTTTTATTTTTAAGTTTTTTCAAATTAATTTTCATAACTTCTTCATAACAATGCCTAATTTTTCACAATTGTGACTGTCGTTTTCTGCATTGAAATAAGACAACACTCGTACCATTTACTTAAGAAGAATGGTGAGTGCCTTGGGTAATGTGATATACGACTTGTAGCAAACTCAAAATACACCATACTGTTATATTCCCTGGTCCTTGTTGAGATGTTTATTTTTTGTGTTTATCGCATTGCTTTAAGTGCGTTTATTTCATCAGATGTACATTCAAATGCAGTGTTACTGATGAAATATGCTTACTTTCATAAATGTCTTTAAAATGTTTCAGCAAAAGTTTAAAAATTACTAACACTTGTTATTCTTGGCTAGATCTTCATTCTCATTTATTTCGTGGAAAGAAAAAAAAACAACAACAAAAACTTCCCAGATTGTCTTGCATATGTGATAAGTATTTACGTTTACTAATCTGAAATTATGTATTTGACTGAATATTTCACTACTTATTATTACAAAGCAAAATCGTTCATTAAAGCTGTGCGAAAATAAACTTCTAATTTTAGGGTTTTAAACCTTGCATATAATTTTATATTTTTTCTTAAATTATTTCTCTTGCCCCATTGAAAACAGAAGCTGAGATTTGGTTGGTCACAAATAATGTAGGAAGTGAAAAAAATGGTGAAACAATTATGAGATATACTCAATTTTACATTAATTGTTTTTCTTCGAAAAATTCCTCGTATTATTGTAAGACTGTTTGTTATTCCTTAATTGCTTCTTATAGTATGATTTTGCGTTATTTCTTTGTGATTTGTTATGCATCTACTTATGTAAATAAAACTAAAGTTTGGGCTTAATT
>NW_013666153.1:168444-174899 GCF_000517525.1 Limulus polyphemus
TACACACCCAAGGATTTACCAACATGGCTTACGTTATTAATTGGACAGCCACCTATCGGCACGACTCAGACATCGTTGCACCCTATGAAAAGTTCATTCTTTATGATAAAAAGGTTCAGGCTCTAAAACAAGAACAAGATTATGCAGCAAAGAAGACAAAAAAAGTAGTTTGGTTTGTATCCAATTGTGCTGCTCGAAATGGCCGACTCCAGTATGCGCGGGAGCTTGCGAAGTATATCGAACTGGATATCTATGGTACTTGTGGTGCCAAGAGGTGTCCACGCACTAGTGCTAAAAAGTGCTTTGACATGATTGATAAAGAATATAAATTTTATTTGGCATTCGAAAATTCCAATTGTAAGGATTATATTACAGAAAAATTCTTTGTCAATGGATTAAGGTAAGCATTCTTTCTTTTATTCCTGAAAATATTAACACATTTATCGTTTTCAAACTAATGTGAATTTATCTGGAAAAATTGGGAGAATCACTGCTTTAACAGTGATGCCAGCCTATTATCGTTTTAGTTTGAATAAATATATGTCAATTAAGTTATTAAGGAGGATTTTGTAAAGATTTGCTTGTACACAGTTATACTGATGCTACGTTGTTCAACGCATATTAAATCTACGGCAGTATTTAAAGTTAGCCACTAGTGACTCAGAGGTATGTTTACGGACCTACTACTCTAAAAACTTGGTGTCGATACTCCTGGTAGGTACAGTACAGATAGTCCATTGTGTAGGTTTGTGCTTAAATAAGTCCTAAATCTATGTACTAAGCTAACAATGCAATCAATATCCATACAAAAGTATAATAATAACAAATAATAATACTATATATACTAAACAATCTAGTCTTGAAAGAAACATTAACGAAAGATTAGAATAGATCTTACTCACGGGAACAAAAAACACTAGTTATTAACTTCAAGTTCGTTCGTTTATTCTAAGCTAGCCAAACTGCATGATATATTATTGGATTTACGACCGAAAATACTGTTAATAGCGATTGTACCCAAAAAATGAAAGAATGCATTTTAATTCTGATAACAAATAATGTAGGGAAAAGTATATATAATTAGCTACACTCAGTCCAATATTTGTAACAAAAAACGTGCGAACCGAATATATAATTAGTTATACACAATATCGTGTTTATATTTTATCTAAGTAGCTTGCTCTGATTGGTGTTAGTATTAGTAGAAATAGGCTAATGTCTTAAAATATGATACTGAGAAACTGAAATGAGTAGGTATTTTTCTGAAATGGATATATATATGAACAAACCAATGAGCTGCTTTAGTTATTTGTTTGCAAAATCAAAAGAAGTCAAAATCGTGTTTAGAAGCATGAAGTTTTTGTCCCCCTGGGGTTGTACTAAAATGAAAAACTTTCTCAGTGTTTGTCTAATTTAATCGGCATTAATTATGTGATTGATGACTTAGTTTGAAATAACAATTAAGCAACTATGTAAATGCTTTGATTATCTTTAATTATCTAGTTTTAGTTCTTTTTATTCTTAATTTGTCTATTGTGGTTCAAGATCATAGGTGTGTCAAAATATCTCCCTTATGGTAGGAACCATTGGATGAGATGTCTGACTCGTCTGTAACGCTGTCACTTTAGTCTTTGTTGCGGATGTTGAAGTCTCACTGGATCCCATTGTTCATAGATCTGGGTGCCTCTTGAGCCGTATAAGCAGCAGGATGCTTTTATTGAGCTTTATGGTTATAGTGATCCCATCAAATATGTGAATACATTTGCTGTCTCCTCCTAGTCATTGTGTTTCATCCCCTTATTTTGTCGCCACCTCCTTGAGTAGCAACAACAGTGGTGTAGTCTTCAGCTGCCGAGACTAGACTGGAGAAGCCTATATGGGACAATGTGTCAGCTCTGGTGAAATAATATAGGGGACTTCCCTAGACTCCCCAGTAGCACTCATCACAGGCAGCTCGGCTTTAGGAGACACCTGCGTCATCCTGTTCACTGATTTGGAGAACTCTGCCTCCTAGTTGGACACATTGGTAAGCAGCGAGTTTTCATGTGTGAAACATTAGTTTCGCACTCTCTGTCTTAACGGTGACTCAATTCTCCTTGCTGTAGAAAAACTCCTGTGCATCCTGGATTGTTTGTAAGCTTTATAATGTGATGAGGAACCTGTCTTTATAGTCAGAGCAAGGATCTTAAAAACGAGAAACTGGAACTCGGGAACAATGGAACACTAGTTCAGATCAGCTCAAAGTTCAAAATGAGAGGCTGACTGTAAAGGTTGACTAAGTTATAATTGGTCAAAGGTTAAGGGTGAGTCGTGATATGTGGTTACGACCACAAACTAACGTGTCTGCACTCCCATCATCGCACGTAGAACATATGTCCAAACAATTTGAGGATTTTCCAATCCCCTGATTTCACTGGACTTTCTTCCAGACAACTGGAAAATGAATGTCATGTAGACAAAGCCCAGTTCCAGAAGGAAGGAAGGTGAGTTGAGATTGCTTGAGTCCTACACAACTGAGCTAAGATGGGTTAGGCAATGTTATGTACACCTTTGGCTGTTAGCTTTGCTAATAGTTTCTTGTCTCTCTTTGGGGATATTCTTAAATATCAAACTATGCAACAGTTTCTTATTACATGTAAATCTTTTATTTTCATGCCTTAACACCATATTTTGGCAATGAAACAATGTTATAAGAAAATATCAAATCAAAGCATTTGCTTATTAAAAAACCCTATTGGCACAGTGGAAAGTCTAACAGCATATAATGCTAAAAACCACTTTACTATATCCGTGGTAGGCATAGCACGGATAGTCCATTTAAGCTTTGTGTTTAAATACAAATTTCCAATTTGTATGACTAAAACATTCCTATCACAACCAAATAAAACATCAAAACTGAAACATTATCTTTAAGAAGTAATGAAAATAACAGATATACTGTATTTTTTCCGATAATGCTTTCCAGATTATTCGTTACAGTCAACACATATTCATGAATTCTTAAACTGAAAGCAAATGTTTTCTCTCCATGTTTTGATTGTTTTCTTCTTACTTCCTTTAATGAAAGATCAAACCAGTACCTGATGCTCTATAGAGTTCTCACCACTCAGCTAAATGTTTTACTGGTTTTTCTTGAACCATTGGACGACGTTTCGCATAAAAAATTCACTCAGTAGTTCAGAAAGCAAGAGTTTGTAATGCCCTTGCAATCACTGACCTTTCGGTCACATTATTGCCTTAACTGCCGATAATTGAGTGATAATCCTACAATGTTGTATACACATTATATCTCAATACCACTTGTTAGCTTAGAAAAATATGAATGTCATTTCCCCCTCAGTCCACCACTGTGCAGATGAGCGACTGTCCTAACTGTCATGATCAAGCTGTAACCCTAAAATGTAGAGCATCTAATACTATTTGATGGTTCTCAACCACCTGAACATTCTAGCTTTTATTAAGGCGGACATCACACAATGTAGTGCATACATTGTATTGTACATCACCTCATAGCTTGGAAAGCAAGCAATACCACTTCATTTCAGTTATCAAGTACTCGACCTAATGATCACCCTAGCTTTCTTAACAAAGCTGTAGATGTACAATGTAGTGCGTACAAGACATTTCCCGTAATTACTTTAGGCTCAGAAAGTAAGGGTAACTACACCCTTTTATCAGTACTCTTCCATCTACCTGGCCATCCAAACTTTTTTATCTATAATCATTCCCATTCATATTGATCAACAGGCCAAAGTTAGAAGCCTTTTGTTGGAGACAGTAGTTGCTTTTAATTCTAGTGACTCCTTATCTGGTTCATCAAAGATCACTAGATCAGTATCCAAGTTGACTAGAGACGCTGTCCTCGTCCTTTCCTGACTCATCAGTTTCCACTCAAGACTTTTTATCAAACCAATGCTTGAAAAGACTTGTCTATGATATATGAATGAAGCTTATGCCTTGTGTCTACTGTAAGTTATGTGTTAGAGGACCATCTAGTAGGAGTACTGGTATAATCCACTCCAGCTGGATCTCATTTTCATTTGTGCAGCTGGTATGTACCACAGCCACCCTCAATCACCACATTCGAATATCTGTTCTTTCATCATCCAATAATAACACTTCTATTGGTAGGTTGCTTTCTGTAGTTGTTGTTGGACAAATTCATTTGTATTGACCATAATTGGTTTTAGCCACCTTAAGTACTCGTGGGAACAGTGGAGATTTCTCGTTGTGGAAGACCATATGTTCCCATGGAGTACCAATTCCCACCTGAACATGAAGAAGCTCTGTCAACGGCCAGTTGATCCCAGCTCTGTTGCTCATATTCCATCATTACACATGGCAAGTTTTTGTGCCAATTGGTTCTGTCATGATTAATAGGCATTACAAGCTTCTGTTTAGTAGTCTGTATTGCCCATTCTGCCAAACCGCCAGGCTGGGGTGATAAAGTGAAATAGGATTCCTAACCACATTTGACACTTTAAACAACTCAGCAAACAGTTTGCTACTAAAGTTAGCTCCATATTGATTTCTTCCTGTACTCCAAGTCGTGTTATCCAGTTCTTTACTAACACATTTACGATTGCCTGTGCTAGCATATTGAAAAATGGATAAGCTTTGACCAACTCAATGAAGTAGTTGACAGCGAGAAATATACTGCAATGACCTCGTGCAGTCTCTGGGGGTGAACCAGCAATATTCAGAGCTATCTTTCGCAGAGGAAATCCAAACATTCTCTGTTGAAGTTTACCCTATCCCAACAAGATTTCCTACGGGCAGTGCACGCTGTACAAAACTCACATCAGCACTAAAAATCTCAACTTATTGCTAGTCAGAAGAACTACCATTTAATGCTTGCATAAGTGTAGAAAATATCTGCATGACTTCTTGCTGCAGAGCTCTGGAGACCACTAGATACAGTACTGTTAGTTTTTCTACTAGTTTTGGTTGGCCTTGACCATACTGGATTGCAAGGAGTGCCCATGTTAGGTCAATAGCTTTCAATTTCTTGTTTCAAAGTTCCTAAATCATAAATGTTGGTATTCATCCGCTAGTGAAGTACTCTACCTCATGGTCAGCATTTACTAAGGCTGAACATGCTATCATCCCTCTGGATTTTTACAACTTACTAACATTTCATCACGGTGTATAATTGTTTTTCTGCATGATCAGGCAGTTAATCACTGGCAAATACACCTCCGAACTTGTTTCGAGTACACAACTCTTCAGAGAGTATCAAATAAATTTCTAATGTGTTCATAGTTTTTTAGATATCAGTTATGATGTTTCTATACTGATCAAGTTCTAAAATTGACTGAAATTCTGCGGATGCTAGAATATTTATAGTATGGGGTAAGGCACTACCAAAATGTATTTCAATTCGTAAAATTCCCTGTTTCACTAAGTTAATGTGAATCACCAGCAGATAGAGCTGGTGTAAGATCAAATGCAAAGAATGTATATAATCTCGAGTATTCATCATATCCTATATAAATTTTTGATCTTGAAGTTGTTTTACTGTTTCACTAAATAATGTTTCGTAGCATCGTGTATACAGTTCAGGATAAAAATCTGGTTGTGAAGGTTGAGCGGGAAGCTGTTTTCCATCCACGTTAATTGCCACGAAATTCATACTGTAATGTTTAAAATTGTATGGATTTTTCTTCCAAGATCCATTAAATACATCGTTATCAACCCAAAGTGTGTAGGTACTTCACCTAAAAAGTTTGTAAGTTTCCCTGTGGAATTGAAAACGATTTACACATTGTATATTTAAAAAAATATTTAACTATTCCTTTCTGAAATGGTTTAGTATGCAACAGAATGACTAATGGGCTGATCATGAGTTTTCCAGCATAGATAGAAACGTTTTGAATCTAGACTCATCATTTGACATAATAAAAAACGAATCTTTACTTTGTATGAGTCAGAATTTTCATCTTACACCATTAGGCAATGTCAGAGTATTACGTATATGAGTAGGCAAAATATTCTTCAACAATAGGTATCTATGACTTGCAGGCGACAAATTCGAACATTAAACGACAAGAACATAATCCACTGGTTTAAAATAATATATTTCAAAATAAGTCAAACGTACACTGAATGGTCACAAGTAAATAGACACCTAATTTTTCGTCATTTAACTGATTTATGCTAACCAATTTGTGTTCACAGAGCACTATATAAATGAAAATGGTCCGCACACTAATTATCTTGTGCTACAACATGCCTAGAACTCAAAGTTCTCTCGAATTGTCAGATTTTGTTAGAGGAAAGATAGTTGGTCAAGCAGATGGTGGAATAAGTCAGCAGCAAATTTCGCAGAATTTGGGAATCCCACTTTCGACAGTCAACAGAATCATCGTGCAGTTCAGGAAACAACTGAGCAGCATCCGGGTCGTCCTGGTCCATCGAAGAGAACAAAAAGGGCTGTCAAGAGGAGCATCGAAATG
>NW_013666153.1:175094-177777 GCF_000517525.1 Limulus polyphemus
GAAATCTGTTCAACGGATTCTCCACAGATTGGGTTATCGTTGCACAGCACCTAGACGGAAGCCCTTATTAAGACCTGCCAACATAGTCAGACGAAAGAAATGGGTAAGTGATATGATGACCAAGCCTCTGGACTTTTGGAAGACCGCATTGTTCTCAGACGAATCGCGATTTGCTCAATTTTCAGACAGTGGAAGGATATGGGTCTGGAGAATGCCTCACCAAGAGATTTGGCTCAACAGATTGCAGCCAACTGTGAAGCATAGTGGTTTCAGCGTGATGGTTTGGGGAGCTGTTTGGGTTGGTGGGAGAGCGAGCTTAGTGGAGTGCGTTGGCAACATAAATTTTGCGAAATACGTCGAAATATTGGAGGAAGGACTCTTGCCACTTTATTCCTCGGGTTTCGTGAACAAGAACACAACGTTGTTCCAAGAAGATGGAGCACACTGTCACACTGCTAGAAACACCCAAAAGTGGCAATAAGAAAATGGATCCAGAAGTTGCCCTGGCCAAGCCAATCTCCTGACATGAACCCCATCGAAAACCTTTGGGCCATACTCGACCGGCAAGTCAAGAGACAACAAAAAAAAACCAACTTCGAAGAGCGATCTACTCCAAGTTTTGAAACAAGAGTGGGCGAAAATCCCACAATCTAAAATTGACGAGATGATTCTCACGATGCCCCAAAGGATCAACGAACTCCACGAAGCGAAAGGAAGGTCTACTAGATATTAATTAAATTATAAATATATCAATTCATGTGAATATGACTGAAAATTTTCATTTTTTTCTTAAAAGGTGGTGTCTATTTACTTGTGACCACGCTGTGTACATGTCAGTTTCTGATTCTGTCATTCTCACCATTATTAAAATCAAGATCGTCAAACTACCCACCATGTCTGTTATCCACATGGAAGTTATAAAAAGTCGTCTTTTAGCTTCACCATTATAACTCAGTAAAGTTTCGATGTAAGCCTTATATGCATAAAGATTGTGAGATGAAAAAATGAGTTTGTAATTAAGGTGTACATCAGCTTGAGAAAATAGATAATGAAATAACAACTTGATAGTTGCAGCGGTATCTTCTTCCTTTTTTATGTTGGTCCCATCATGATTTACAATCTTTGCATTTACATGAAGATATGATTGTGCAGGAACTAAATATTCATCACCTGATCCCGATATAAAAAAAAATCGATGGGTCCTCTGTCGGTCACTGTGTCATGATTACTTGTCCAAAAATGCTAGAGTCAATGTTCTACATCTCTTATATTTAGATATTTTGAACACTGAACCTTTCTGTTTCTTTTTTTATTATGTATTGTTCGTCGTTTTCTTGCTTTGACAAAAGGTTTTCCTTGTATGCCATCTGACGCTGAATTTGTGCCTGACTGAACAACTTGTTTTTATAAGGCTAATGCTCTTTTTTCAGAAATGGTATAGCCAATCGAAACAAATTGCTCAAAACATATATCAATCTATGTTCGCATTGCCATTGATTACCAGCATAAACCATTTATAAACATTATTTATTATTTATTACCAGCATAAACCATTGATTACCAGCATAAACCAGGTAAACCATTTCCCACTTGATAATCCTCATATGCATCGTAGATGGTTGGTTCTTGGTAGTAAAGAACTTTCATGATTGCGAAAATGGAGCATTACGATCACTCTTCCTTGTTCCAATGAGATTAATTCTTAGATGACTCAAGATATTACTAAGCTTAAAGGGTTGACAACAGGCCATGATGACAGGTAAAACACAAATGAATGAATAATATAATAATATTTTATTTAAAATTATTCCATTTAGATACAGTTCGTTTGGGTCTTTTAACCGTATAATCTTCATGCTTCATATAAGATCATTCGTCTAAATTTCCAACAACTTCTTAGGGAATGTTCATATCTGATGATTGTTATGCAAATTATTTTCACCTTGTAGGATTAAAATTCTTTCATTTTCATAGTACGTCATTGATTAGGTCGATTATGTTACTGTTTCTACTAACCACTAATTCTCCACGATCATTCCATGTTAGATCCCCACAGGAATGTATTGTTGCGTCAGCGAGGTCACGTGACTAGTATCACGCCACATCCTTCTCGAACCTTCGTGAGCTGTCGGGAGACTACTAGATTGGGGGTAGTCTGTGTATATAAGACTGTCACAACGTGACGGGAACAGTGTGTGTGTAATTGAACTGAGTATTGTTGAAGTCGAGCACGTTGAAATTAAGTGTATCGCAAAGTTGTGTTCGGAAAAAATAAACCAGTTTTATTTAAGAAAGGAATTGTGTCGATAAAGTTTCGTCGGAACGAATTTACGGAAAAATTAACTAACGAGCGGAGACGTAACAAATTGGTGTCAGAAGTGGAATGACAAAAAAATAAAAAAATAATGGAAACGAGAAGTGGCAAATCAAACTACAGCTTAGCAGACTTGATGGCAGCAATACAAGAACAGCAAAAAAAACAAGAAGAAAGATTACACCAGTGGCAAGAAAACCTACAACAATGGCAGCTCGAACAGCAAAATAAACAAGAGAGACTACAGCAGTGGTTGGAGGAGAAAGAAAAGAAACAAGAAGAGAGACTACAGCTGTGGCAACTGGAACAAGAAAGGAAACAAGAAGTACAAACGGAAAACATTAGTAAATTTAAAAGCGAATTAGATGC
>NW_013666153.1:178535-180316 GCF_000517525.1 Limulus polyphemus
CTCTAGAACTCAGATACAGAACCCAAAATCAGTCAGAAGTCTACAGGGCTAAGTTTAGGATGAGAGTCCGTGCTAAAGGGGAGAGCCTGCAAGAGCTGGCACAGGAAAGCATGGCACACAAGGCCTACCCAACTGCACCGCCCGATGTCCTCAAGTTGTTGTTGAGGGATCAGTTTGTAGATGCCTTGGACAGTCCACAACTAAAGATACAAGTGAAACAAGCACACCCCTCTACCATGCAGGATGCAATGGCCAGAGCTCTCGAATTTGAATCCTACGTTAGGTCTAGCAAAGAGGTACCGAGGTTGGTACAATCATCTGGATTCAAGGCCAGAAAAGGTCAGCTTTCAGAGAAGTTTGAGAGACTTTGCTGGCACTGCAATAAACCTGGGCACAAGAGAGCTCAAAGCTGACAACTTCAACACAGGGGAGATGCCACAGCAGAAAAGGCTGCTACCCAGAAAGGCTGTTGGAACTGTGGAAAGCAAAGACATATGAGGAGCCAGTGTAGGAAGAATATTACCAACAAGTCAGCCTCAAGGAGACCAGTAGTGGTTGGTGTTGAGGGACGCTCACCAAACCCCATCATGAAAGTCCCAACAGCTAGGTGTAAAATGCCAAGCACAAACAGTGTCTATGTGACAGGGAAGCTGGATGGCCAAAGGTGCAACTTTGTTATAGATTATGCGTCTCAGCAAACCCTTGTGAGCATCACGAACGAGTATCAGAAGCCATACAGAAGCTTTATGGTGTGACAGAATATTCTACAAGATTGTGGGGACCAGTGTGGGTGGGTAACTATTGAGCTCATGGGCATAAAGGACAGACAGAAAGTATACTTGGCTGTCATTGAAGACGAATGCATATTAGGATTGGACTATCTACTACCAAAGAAGTTTATAATTGATTTTGATAAAATGACGTTTGGGAATAACAAAGGTCAAGTTCCGGTAACTGTTAAAGAGAGGTTGAAATAATTAGGTGCCATTAAGGTGAAGTCAAAGCGACTGAAGAAATTGATGATGATGAAGTGGAACCAGGTATATATATTAAAGCAGAGCAGGAGAAAGATCAAGATTTGAAACCAATAATTGATTTTTTTAAAACCAAGTGTTTTGTGCCCTGCTTGGGAGAAGGTGTCTAGTCTAAGCCTTGTGACAAAGCACTATTGGGCACATTGGGACCAGTTAAAGCTTGAAGATGGTATTCTTCTCCAGAGATAGAAAACTGCAGATGGGAAATTGACGACTTGGCAAACGGTTATACCGAGAAAGTTACCGGAAGTTGTGCGGCATCAATCCCATGATACTTTAACAAGAGGACATCTCGGAATTAAGAAGACATTGAGTCACCTACGACTAAGATTTTCCTGGATAGGTATGAGGCGAGATGTGGAAGAATGGTGCAGGACATGCAGTACATGTAGTGCTAAAATGGTACCCAAGCATAAGGGACGCCCACCTTATGAAGAGTTGACTGTGAATATGTCAGAGTTTGTGGAAGTGTTATCGGAAAGGATAGATGATATTCACCATCAAGTGTGTTCAAACTTGAAAACGTCTGCTGATTCGATGAAGCTGTCTTATGATAAGAGATCTACTGAAGTCAGCTTTGAACCAGGAGACAAGGTGTGGTTGTATAATCCCAGAAAGACCAAAGGGAAGTCTCCTAAGTTGTCTTTTCAATGGGAAGGCCAATATGACATAGTGAATCGTCTCTAAGACGTGACATTCCGGATAAAATGTGGTCGGCGAGGTAAGCCAAAAGTGGCGCATGCCAAC
>NW_013666153.1:180836-193287 GCF_000517525.1 Limulus polyphemus
TGATGGAGCAAATGAACCCCACGTGAAGCAGAAGCCAACGAGACGAAGACAAGTACTGAAGAAGATACGTCCCATAAAATTGAGAGACTTTTTTGAATTGTAATTTTGTGTTTGTAATTCTGTACATTTAATTAAGTTATTGTTAATTGTTATTGGTTTATTGTAAGTGGCTATTGTTCGGGACGAACAATACTAAGGAGGGGCAGTGTTGCGTCAGCGAGGTCACATGACTAGTATCACGCCACATCCTTCTCGAACCTTCGTGAATTGTCGGGAGACTACTAGATTGGGGTAGTCTGTACATATAAGACGGTCACAACGTGACGGGAACAGTGTGTGTGTGTAATTGAGCTGAGTATTGTTGAAGTCGAGCACGTGAGACGTTTGTTGAGAATTATAGCGTTTGTTATAGCGCGAGTGTTGAAATTAAGTGTATCGCAAAGTTGTATTCGGAAAGAATAAACCAGTTTTATTTAAGAGAGGACTTGTGTCGCTAAAATTTCGTCGGAACGAATTTACGGAAATTAACTAACGAACGGAGACGTAACAGTATCAACTTTGATAAAATTTCAGCTTTCTTTTTATATTTCTGAGGAACACTGTCGAAGATCTCTAAATTTTCATAGGTCAGCAATTCCATTTTAATTTTATCAGGTTCCATAGTTTGTGAATGAAAGGTCTGATGACGTTGTTGCAGTTGGTTTATCATCTTTGCTTTATCTTCTATAAGTAACATATCATTTTGTGTGACTGAATTCATAGCATTATCTATAGAGTTTAATACTTTATGTATCGGTCTTTCATAATCTTTGGATTGATAATAAGAATGTATCAATTCTTCAGGAACGAGAACCATTCGCTTTGCCATATTTTTAGATTTCAGCAGCTTTACCAATAGCTCGTCCTGCAAAACCACCAAGTAATGGTAAAAACCCTACTTTCTATATTAGTAAGTTTTTTTTCTGTTTAACTAGTGTTTCATTGACAGCCAAGTCTCTCAATAATAACTTGTATCATCTAAGTTTTCCTTTTGTATGTTTGTCAAAGGAACATTACCCTTCAAAACATTTAAAGCACATTCAAAAATTCTCAAGATAAATTCATTTTAGCTTTGGCAATTATTCCTTTAATCTGTTTACATGTTGATTTAGTTAATGCATGGAACAACTCTTTGTGTTGTTTAATTCCAAATGTCATGATAAATAAATGAAAATAGATTGCGAGTACAATATATAAAAACTATTTATATATCCATCCATTTAGATATAGCATCTACTTTTTTCACACTACAGTGATAATAGTTGTTAATATGAAATTGAAAGGATAGAGTTGATTTTGAAAGTCGGTTAACCTTAGGACATCCAAACAATTACAGATTCTAACAAGTAATTTTCAGCAGACTCCTCAATATCTCGGCTTTCTCTCTCCCCTTTTTATAAATGGTGGTAAAATTATCTCTCAACAATCTTGCCACAACCCACAGGTAGGGATAGTCGACGTTACCAGATTTCTGTGGAATGAGACGAATGTGCCGTGTCATCCAATTACACTGACGACGATCAATCTGAAAGATATTTACTTTGAAACGGTTGTTTAAACACAAACACGCATATATATCCAGTGACTAAACATTTGAATGCAAGTTCTAATTACATATGGTCCATCTTTAAGATAAAATCATTTTAGTTCTATCACTACAGCAGTCATGATTATAAATGAGTATATATTGAGTTAAACAAGTTTTAAGTTACTTTGGTACATGCATTATAACATTACCTTCAGGAAAAAGTCCAGTCCTCAGACGGATCCGTTCAGACGTTTCTGGTTTCAAATCGACTTGTTGCATCTTGATAAGCTTCTTCAAAATATTTGAATGTGATGGACACATTTGTCTCTCTAAAACATTTAACTGAGAGTTGGACGATAATTCTTCCTTTCTTCTTTGTTGTAAATGGTTTGAGTCTTTAAATATTTACATATCTTCTTATGATTAGTCACAGTCATAGGAGGCTGAAAAGAACTGAATATATCTGTTATCGTACATTTCATTGATGAGAAGTTCAATTTGTGGCTGTTGATAAAATTGGGGTAAACCCTCTACTTTTACAGCATGACTTTCCATCGTCGCGTAGGTAGCCATATTTTTTTGGACCACCACTGACCATCTAGCTCGACTGTAAACTCGCCAAGATAATACCCTAGAGATGGATCATTAGATCTCTCTGAAATGTATACAATACTGTCTGTATCATAATACCAAACAGATGAACCTAAGTTCTCTAATGTGTGATATAACTTTAGAGGAGCATGTGTTGTTGTGAAAGCTGCCAGAAAGATGTTGGTTTGATGTTTCTGGGGCAGATATTCATATTTATGTTTCCAATGAAGAGCTATTACTTCTCCATTAATCAGTGTAACATCTGTTATTATCTTGATATTATCGTTTATTGATGAATGGCATTCTTTAACAGATATAACATAGGTAAGTTGTGATTTGGCCCTCAGACATACCCCAACATTCCCAAAAAGAATTAAGACATAAATTTGCAACTGACCTTTTTCCTGGATTAAAAACAGTATTTTCAGGGGTCAGTTGCACTCCTTCATTTTCGTTATATTGATCAACATAATATTGTTTTGACTCAGATGTTATACAGTGAGAGGGCCAACCAGAACTTTCTTGCTTCAATTTAAGAAACTTATCGATGTATTTCTTAAAAAGATCTCTAGTTTTGACAGGAAAATTATAAATCTCATATATTTTTATTACCTGGTATCCATACTTGACTGTTTTTTTATTCTTCTGTCAAAAAGGTACCAGTGAAAGATCTCTTGTCATCACTGTGGTTAAATGGTGGCAGTACTCTAGTTTTCACACATTATCCACATAATGGAAAGGTTAATCTACTATTACATCTACTTTGTAAAACTGGATGACAAAGTTTTCTCGGGGCTAGAATTTTACATTTTATAAAACCATAATAATTAATTAAATTAAAGAAATTTGTTGTTAATATTGTAGGATATCCAACTGGATACTCACAATATTTGTTTGTTCATGGATATAATGATACAAAATCCACATACTTGATCTTTTCTCTTTCTATTATATCATATAAAAGTCTTGTCACAATGTCTCCATAGAAGGCGTCTTGTACACTTAGGCGGGAAGCTACTGTATGGTCCCTAAGAACATTCATTAAATCTGTTTTATTAGACTTCATTTTAAACTCATGCTCCCATATTGTTATGATCTTGTATTCTTGAGCTTCAAGTTGTTTCTATCTTTCAACTGTACGATTTCTAAAAAACCACATGGGTATAGATCAGAACTACATTCTTTGCATCAGAGTCATAACATTTATTACAACAATGGTAGTAGCACCCGTAAAACTTACAGATCATGTTTTGTTCCATACAGAAACCATTTACTTAAACATCCAAGATTTGTTTTACACCACCAGTAAGCACATGGTGAATCTTTACCCTCTCAGAGTATTTTACATAATCTAGCCATTGGATACTTACTTGGCTATAGTTGCTGTTCATAAATTATCCGTGATTAAGTATGAGAGCTATCAATCGTGGGGGTATAAATTTGCTTCTGTATACAGCCATGCATACAGAAGCAATTGTCGTGTATCTGAAGGGATCAAAGGTTGCGAGAAACTCTTCCCTGAATCTAAAACAGCACCATCGAAGTATATCTGTGTCTGATCAGCAGTATATAAATATAAAAATGAAGAATGGTAAATATAACTTACAACAAAATTTTCAAGAGAACAACAAAAATTAATAAGAATCAACACTGATACTGTTATTTTTTCTTAACTGTTGCTGACAGTGCCAATCCAGGAAGTTTTGTCTTATTGGAGAGAGAGCAAAAACTGGTATCCAGTATAGGTCATTTATATTCCTGATTTGACTTTATATTGAAAAGATGAAGGAAATATCCTTTATGTAGTTCTCCTAATCCAAATGTTTTCAGACACAGTGACAAAGACATGGGTATAAAATTGTAACTGTCAGTTATTCTGAGACTTTTGATGGTCATAACCATAATTCTTCCACCATTTACGATTTTATCCCTTGACGAATAACATAATTCAATATAAAGTAGTCATCAAAACCTTTCATATCATGTGCTATGTCTGTATATGACAAATCTTTGACATCTTTATCCTGATGAAAACATAAATGGTTATTTAAGACATACAATTTACATCCTACACATATGATTTCACCACATTGATGTAATTTAGGATTGTGTTTCTTTATTTCAAAACCATTTTAACACTGGTAAAAATCATCACAGAAAGATATTACTTATTTATCATTCTTTGATTTATGTTTGTTGTAACATTCTGCAAATTTACAAAATCTGTTACAATCAGTACAAACTATGGGTTGACCATTCGAGCATTCATTACTATAACAAACATTACAATATTCAAAGCAATGGTGTTTATTTAAATGCTCTAATGCCTTGTCACATTCTGAACAGTAATAATTTACCCTGAGGAAACCTTTCATTAAGTTATAAATGATGATCATGGTACAATAGGTAAATGATGTCTGGGCATGAAGAACCATTATATATTACATGGTTGAAATTTTCTGAAGATACTACATGTATTTGAACATTTAGATGATGTTCAAATTTAGAAATGTCTTCTATACCGCATGATAGTTCTGGAACATTAGATGAAGCATGCAAGTCTTTAGCTACACTTCAAGTATCGTCGTCATTGATCACTAATGTATTTATAATTTGGATTTTTTCTCAGTGATGCTAAGGCTAGTATCATAGCCTTATCATAGCAGAGGTAATCATTATCACTTATGACAATAACGATCAAGACTGATGTTTGATAATTTATGTCTGGTGCTGCTACTCGTAATTCCAACATAGTAACTTCAATTTTGAATGAATTGTTTAATGGTATGTCTTTTTTACTTTGATTTATTTTTTGGTGGTAGTTAAAGCCATTTCAGATGAGAAAAGATCCTTATTATGTAAGCATGTATTTATTGGTTTATCCAAACGGTCTGAATAAACATATACCCTTACTTTATCTCTACTGTTCAGGTGTTTCTTTGTATCATCGAGTATGTTTTGAATGTTCTTATTGAGCGTGTCCATGTTTATGAGTCGATGTGTTTTATGATTAAACGATATATTGTGCTTAGTAGGTGCTGCATTATATTTTTTAACTCTCTAACTCTGTCTTCCATGTGAGGACCTTTAACAGATATCTGTTAAAGTCATAGAAAACATATTAATAAAGATATTTTGTAAAGGAATATAATTTCAGATATGTGATATCAGAAAGGAGTTTAGAAAACTTACCTCTCCTTCCATGCTGGGTGATCACTTGACATCTCGGGAAGTTTGTTGATCTTCATCACTAAATGTCTGTAAAAGAAAGAAGTAAATGAAATCATTTTGTATAGAAATTCGTATTAATCAATATAACCGATATGATAACAACTTACAGTAGTCAGAGCTTCAGTTAGAGGCCACAGAAGGAAGTAAATTCCACCTAATTGCTGACATGCACTTCTCTCTAATTCGTTTAAATAATCGCTGTTGATCGATAGTGAGACTATATCCTACATAAATATAACTAGAAGTTATCAAAATAAATCTGTGACAGTACTTATTTCATTTAGTTCAGAAATGTAATCAAAACTCATACTTACATCAGTTGAGTTGTCCATGGTTATCACCAGTAGAACTATAAAATATAGTAATCACATGAATGTTGAATTCAAAGTGATTGTAGACTGGTTGACAGCTGTTTATATATAGATGAGCTACCCGGTTCGACAGTGTATTGCAAAATAGACTTGGCCAACTCAGAACTGACCTTTGTTATGTGTGTCAATGACCCATTCTATGTAGTGTTTCATTTGAATATATAGCTTTACTATTTCAAAATATGTGTCAAAACAATATATTTGGTATAATAATTAGATGTTAGTGTTTACAGAACACCATTCAGCTTTACAAAACATATGTAAATGAATTATTTTGTCAAGTTATATTGATAGCATAAAGTCAAACTAGTGAAAGTGTAAGTTTTAATTAATGTATAATATTTAATAAACGTTTTTTTCTGGATTGTTTGCATATAAATGGTCAGGAAATGAATTAGTGTTAAGCATCCTTTTTAGGACAATTTAAGTGTAAATGGTCAGGAAGTTTGATAAACTAATAAAATAGTGATTTAAACTGATTGTATTAAATATAGTAATGTTGATGAGACACATTGATCAAATTTGTACTGTTTCCATTTTGTGGAACAATGACTTAATCCTCTCTGACATCATGGTTAACTGTAATGGTGGCCTAACAACGCGTCCCAGAAGTGCCATCTGGTGACACTTTGTGGAACTATGACGTCATTGTCTTTTGTAACATCATCATCTCCACCCCATTGCCTTATCAGCGTGCACGTCTGAAGTGGGGCCCTAACTATTACCTCTAATTCAGAATCTCTGTCTAGTGAAGGCTTTGTTGCGTTAATGTAGAAAGATTGTTTATTGCTCTATTTCCATGGTGAACTGGATTCTGTTGTTTATCGAATTAAGATGTTCTATGAAAGATGGAGTAAGTTTCATGTCGAAATTGTTTAGCCATAGGTTTTGTGCAGCAGATTCTATGGTTGCAGCTATGTCAACAGTAAGAAGTGTGCTAGTTGTATAGCAAAGTTTAGTCCTAGGTAAAGAATTTTGTTTTCTGTATCACTTAGTAGTCTCGAACTGAAGTTGTGAACAGTGTTGATAGTCGTAGGATTATCTATCTTTACATTTCATGTAAAGGTTTAAGATGTCCAATGATCTTTTATTCGTGGTGAAAAGTTGTGGAAATTCAGAATATTGTGTTTCAGTTGTCTTGATTAAGGGGTGCTCTTTTCATCTGTTTTCTTCTATATGTAACATTAGGAGTTGTCTCCTGGTATTGTCAAATACTTTTTTTATCTTTCTTGTTCTGACGAAAGTAGTTTCCTTGAATACCAGAAAGTTTGGGATAATGTTCGAATCTCTACAGTGTAGCATGAAGGTCAGATGATTAGTGCAGTGTGCAAGCTTGGTAAGGTTTTTGTTGTAATTGTTGATCTTATTGAAAGAAGCTGGCCCATAACAGCTCTTTAGGTATTTTGATAGCAAGTAAATATACAATACCGTGTAGAGTAATATAAACATAGCTAACATTCACTATTGTCGGATCAAGAAGTTTATATGGAAACAAGTTTTGACATTTTCACGTGTCCTCTTCAATCGAAGTTTTCTTTGTGAGAGAAACACTTACAATTTATTTTATAATAGCTGTTCCAAATCTCTTGAGGACATATGACGTCAGTAAGGGGTTCAGTTTATAGTGATCTTCTGTCATGTTAAAGTTTGGCAATTTTTGAAATAACGAACTTTCTACAGTTCTTTTTTTTGGCATAATTTCTAGTTTTATGTATCATTTTGGCTGATTTTCAGTTAATTGTATGATCATGATTCCTCATGTGAAGAAAAATAGCATTATTTGTTTGACCATTTTAACATCCCTTTTATGTTCTGCGAGTCTTGTATTTAAATTTCTACCCGTTTCACCCACATAAATTTTGTCAAAAGACTGACAGGGGAATATATAGACTCTTTGTTCTTTATTTTGAGGTACAGACATGTTCTATGGTAGAAAGTTCTTAATGGTGTCGGAATATTTATAAACAACATTGAAATTGTTGTTTTTGATTTCTTCATCAAGGATCATATGATGACATATTCTGAAGGCTCTTAGAAACATAGAAGTCATAATAGATGTTTTAACTGTTTTATGGTGGCACGAGAAAAAGTGAATATAGCTTAAAGAGTTTATTGGTTTTCTATAGATTGAGCGGACAACCCCTGTTATTTCTCTAGTTATAAGAATGTCTGAAAATGGAAATGAATCATTCGTTTCATATTTCCCTTTAAACTTGATAGTACTGTGAAGCTTCTTTATCCTCTGGAAAAAGGCTTGAAAATCATTTCTATTATTTGTCAAAACCAAAAATATGTCATCAACGTATCAGAACCAAGATATTTTCTTTGAATTCAGACCTGCTGTAGAAAGTAATTCCCTTTCAAAATACTCCATGAGAATGTTACATAAAATTGAAAATAAAGGGTTTCCCATAGCCATTCCATATTTCTGTCTTAAATATTGTACCATGCATGTAAATACGTTATCATCAACATTATCATTGATAAGGACTCATCCATTCATTTATTAAAACAATGTAGTTTTAAAGTAAGACATGGACGTTTTGTAGTAAACTATCTTAAATGTTTATAATTGCCAATTATGGACTTTACTAAATGGAGTCCTGAATTTTTTACAACATTTTATAGCTTATATTCATGGCAATCTACTATTTTAACATCGCACTGACTGTAATACCTATATAATTTCTGATTATTTGTGGCAGAAGCAAAAACGGGTATACGTTGATTTTTTGTTAACACTAATAATTTTCATTCATGCATTTCTTTCAGCCGTGACGTTGTACCAATTGTGATGGGAGCTCGACCCGAGGATTACCGTAGGAATGCTCCACATCACTCATACATTCACGTGGAGGACTTCGAATCTCCAAAACATCTTGCTGAATACCTACATCGCCTTGAGAAGAATAATACTCTATACAATGAATACTTTCAGTGGAAAGGCACTGGAGAATTCGTGAACACGTACTTCTGGTGCCGTCTATGTGCCCTTCTGCATGCCCCTCCACAGAGCAAAGTTTATAGTGACATTCATACGTGGTGGGCGGGGCCCGGAACATGCACAACAAACACCTGGCGAAATTTAAATGAAAACTTAAAGAAGAGAGATATTGAAAAGTGACGAAATTAATGTTTATATATTTTGTTACTTTTCTGGTTTTTCACTTAATATCGGCACTTGGCAATATACAGACATCAATAAGAGCGTAAACAAGCTGATTGATCTTTTATGAAATGCCATTTTATCTCCACAGTTAATCGTGAAATAAAATAGTTTGTTTCACATTCCAATGTACATATATTATATATATTCATATAAAGTGGTAGAGAAGCATAGATCAGGAAAAGGCTACGAAAACATTTCAAAGTCGCTGATTATCTCTTTGAGTGCAGTGAAGTCCATCATTAAAAAGTGAAATGAGCTTCATACCACCCAATCACTACCCAGATCAGGCCGACCTTCCAAACTAAGCAGCCGAGCAAGCAGGAAACTGGTTAGGGGTACCACTGTGACGCTATTAGTGACTTTGAAAGATTGGCAAAGTTCCATGTCTGAGAGGGGAGTCAGTATTCATATATGGACAATATCCCGGTCTGTATGGGAGAGTGGCAAGAAAGAAGCCATTACTGAAAAAGAATCATATTAAATCTCGAATGAAGTTTGTGACAAAGCAACTAAATGATACTGCAGACATGTGGCAGAAGGTTTTGTGGTCAGATGAGACAAAAATTGAACTTTTTTTTGGTCTAAATTCAAAGCATTACATCTGGTGCAAGCTCAACTCAGCACATCACCCAGTCAACACCATCCCAACTTTGAAGCATGGTGTTGGCAGCATCATGTTATGGGGATGCTTCTCATCAGCAGGGACTGGGAAGCTTGTCAGGATTGAGGAAAAGATGAATGGTGCAAAGCACAGGCGAATCCTAGAGGAAAACCTGCTTTAGTCAGCTAAGAGTCTAAAACTGGGTAAAAAAATCAGCAGCACAATTACTCGAAGTACAAGGTCAAAGCCACACTGGAGTGATTTCAAAAGAAGAAAGTGAATGTCCTGGAGTGGCCCAGTCAAAGTCCTGATTTAAATCCAATATAAAATTTACGGCGAGAATTGAAGACGATCCCCTTAAATGATCCCCAACGAACTTGTCAGAGTTTGGGCAATTTTGCCAGGAATAATGGGAAAACATTACACCATCTCATTCTACAAAGCTGGTAGAGACCAATCCAAAAAGACTCACAGCAGTACACTAACAGTTCTATTTACACATACTCTCTTAGCTCTCAACTGGCCCTGGAATCGGTTATTGTCAGTTCTCACCCTGTTATCTTAGACATTCAAAAATGACGGGCTCAATTTTCTCTGTCATCTGTTTCTATCCAGTTTCTTTGGATACCTGGCCATGTATGTACTCTAGGAAATGAGCATGCTAACACTGCAGCTAAGTCTGTCTACTCTCGTGTTGTCATAGCCATGCCTTTCCCATATATGAATTTTGCTCCTGTGATCAAAGCCTGGCTTCACGCCAGTTGCCAGTCGATTTGGGGTGAGCAACTTCACAACAAGCTTTTCCAAGTCAAACCTACTGTTCTTGATTGGCTGTCGAATTTCCATAAGGATCAATTGGAGGAAGTTGTCTTGACTATGTTACACATTGGTCACAGTTTTTTTAACCATTATTTTCTTTTACGTGGGACTGACCCACCAATATGTGGCCTTTGTGACACTCAGGTCACAATTGCCTACATTTTACTTTCATGCCATCATTACATCTGTGAATGGTGGCACCATTTTAGACATATTTTTATCGGGATTTACCCATTGATATTGGACAGTGCCATTGGTGATAGTGACACTGTCCAACTTGATTATGTTTTAGCAATTGGGGGCCATTGGCCTTTCTACTTCTATTCAGTTTTTACCTAATTTTTGGGCACTGTTTTGCTTTTACATTTTATTGTATTTTACTTGAGGCATTTTTACCAGTTGTTTGATGCAGATAGCCTAGTTGCTTTGCGCCAATAAACACCAAACAACAAAACAACAGTTTAAAAGAAATGTCAAGGAACAGAAATTGACAGTTAATGAAAATGTGGTTTTCACCAACCTGAACAAAAAGTCACTCACAGCCAACTAACTCTTTAACAACGAATAGTGGGATTGTCAGCAGTATACTAGGGTCGTATGAAGCTGGAAGTAAACAAACATGACTTTTACCCAATTTCAACAAGCTCATATAACGTGTCGAGAGGCACTGACCCGCCAACAACACCAGGGGCGTGTTACTATGTGCATGTTGCTAGGTGGTATAATAGGATTATGTCATGTACTCCAGGGGAACGAAAATGCATAAGATTAAGTAACTGTATTCTAAATCAATATGTAAATAAAATATTTTCATGAGGTTTATTTTGTTTCATCATATGATCTACAAACACCACTAGTATATACCTAGTGGCCTTAAAATAACACGACTACAATAATTATAGGCGTGACTCAATCATATTTAAGTAAAGTATGCAATAATGGGATATGGTCAGTTATTGACAATAATTAGAGATAATTATAGTATTCCTAGATCGCACAAATCACTCTGACAGTATCTTCAATTTAAAAAACATTTATTATTCTTTGTACAACAAAGATTTCGATAGCTGACATATATAAAAAGGAACTTCTTAAAAATAACCGTACAGAAATCCCATATTTATCATTTACATATAACTTTATAAATATAACTATATAAATATAAATGTAATGGTTTAGACACGTAAAGAAATTACAGTACTGTCCATCATCTTACAATTTGGGCTGCGTTCTTCAGGTTTATCTGAGGGGTAGAATTTAAATGTAGTTTTTGAGTATGTATGTTTTATTTGGTTTAAATAAATTTATCTATTCATGCACTTTATATAGCTATTGAAAAACATCTTAACTTTCGAATTACACTTATATACGTCTTCCAAGTTGAGAATAAAAATTATAATCCAAAAATGTGAAAAGTTTAACAATGAAGAATGGATTTTGTATGTCACTGAGCTTAACAGTCCGTAAAACAGATTTATTTATTCATGCACTTTACATATCTACATCATTCTATTATTCTAAAAATAAGTACCGTGAATATTAAAGTGGCCATTTTTTCAATAGTTACACAACTACAAACGTGTGGTTTTCTCCAACCTGAACAAAAAATATACAGTGCTTGTCTGTATATAAAAGTTTAAAGAAATAACGGGTGTGTATGTAATTATAGATAAAGAGTCATAGCATTGCCGGTTATTAAAGACGTGGTTGTATGAGCCCACACATAACCAATTATAGAGGAAAAATGAAAAGTTGTGTGTAGGTACAAGTACACTATAAAAAATCAAGAAATTATTTTACTTAAGAGAGAGTTTACAAGTATATGTATACTATCATCAATAAGTAAATAAAACTACCATGCGAGCCAATGAAGCAAATAATGTAGGCATCATTATATAGTCTGACAGAGTAAAAGAAAGAACTACGTCTTGTCGAAAGTCAGACACGAGGGTGCATGTATTTTTATAAAGTATGCTTTTAGCCACTGTATAAAAGAATCTTAAAACCATATTACATTCATTCTGCCTACTGATATATACACCTGGAAAAAAGTTAAGCACCCCCAAATATTTTTCAGGATTGCTTATTGAAAATAAGGTTTA
>NW_013666153.1:194208-204676 GCF_000517525.1 Limulus polyphemus
AACAGTTAGAAGCTCACTTGCACCGAGAATGGCGACAGATAACGCTTCAACAAATGTTCTCTTATCAGCTAATGCTCTCAGTAATTACTTGTCTCATCTAAGTTTCTGCTTTTGTATGTTCATCATGGGAAGATTACCCTTTAAAACATTTGAAGAACATTCACAAATACAAGTTGTAAAATCATTGTTAGCTCTGGCAATCATATTTCTAATATGTTTTCGTGTAGCCTTAGTTAATGCTTGGAACAAATTCTGGCTTTTTGGGTTGAACATAATCACGAAATATTTCAGGTAAACCTTTGACAAAGTGGATGTTAAGAATGGTTTGCATTAAGTTAGCATACAACTGTTATAATTCACTATAGAACCATTCAACGTTTTCTGGAGTAGGGTAAATAATATCACGATAATTTGATAACACATTGCTAACAAATTGGAAGGGAAAGGATGTTGTAGACGGTGATTAATTTTAAAGAACAATGATAATATGTATAATATGATTTGTTTCATATACAAAGGACCAGCCTCTCACATAATAAAATAAATAAATTTAATAGCCATATTAAAGTCTCTTAGCATATGTCTTTTGTTGCAGACAGGGTGGTATTTTTTTGCTTTCAGGTTTCTTAAGTATAGTTAGTGTTTTCCTATCCCAGCATACTTTCCTGCCATCCGTTATTGTAACTGCATGTTGAGAAGGATTAAAAATATATAATATTTTACTCTTTATTCGAGAAGGGCTTAACTTCTGACTGGTGATAAAATTAAATGTAAATCCTTTGATCTTACAAAAGGACTAACCATCTTCCCGTAATTATCTGTAATTCTTAGGTCCACTACTGACCCATGATGTGATGTAATGTCCATCAAGCTTGTTTGTAAATTCTCCGAAATAATCATCTAGAGGGATATCATCAGTTCAGTCTGAAATGTAAACAATAATATATGTGTCATAGTACAAGACAAGTGATCCTAATCTTTCTAGTGCACAGTACAAATTGAGATGCGCGTAAGAAGTAGTGAAAGCCACCAGAAAGATATTTATTTGATATTTCTGACATAGATACTCATGCTTGTCTCCAATGAAGAGCAATAACTTCGTAATTGACTAATATAACATCAGTTTTGGTGTTATCATTCATTAACAAATAATACTGTTTAACAGATGTTACATAGGTCAGTTGTGATTTGTCCTCAGACATATCCTAATGACCCCAGAAAGAGTTAAAACAAAGTTTTGCAACTGACCTACTGCCTGGATTACATTCTATGTTTTCAGAAGTCAGTTTTTTTTTCACCTCCTTGGTAACCAATATGCCGATAAATGTTCTCTCGTCATATGAGTGATTACGCGGTGGTGGTATTCTTAAATTGACACGTGTTACAGAGGGAGAGAGAACGTTTATTTACCATTATTTCTCAGAGTAAACAGGATGGCAGAGTTTCCTCAGGGCTAGAATTTTGCACTTAATGAAACCGAAATAGTTATGTAATCTGAAAAATTTGTTGTGATAATTATGGGATGAACAACTGGATACTCACAGTACTTATTTGTTAATGGATATAGAGATGTAAAGTCTACGTACTTGATCTTTTTCATCTTCCTTTGCATCATACAAAAGTCTAGTAGCATTGACTCTACCACTATAGAAATTGTTTATTGTTCCCAGAATGAAATAACCTTATACCCCTTAGTTTCTAGTTTATGTTGCCTGTCCAACGTACGTTTTCTAATATCCCAAGCACATGGGTCTGTTTAGAATAACATTCATTATGTCAGGATCGTAACATATACTATACACGTGATAGAAACACCCTTAAAATTCGTGTTATGCTCCTTACAGAAGCCATCAACACTATAATTTAATATTTTAACTCGCCATTAAGGGCATGTTGGATATTAACACCTTCAAATTGTTGCATGTATTCTAACCACTGTATACTTACCTGACTATAGTTGTTAGTTGTATTGTATCCATGGTTAGGTACAAGTGCTGTAGAGTTTGGTGGTATAAAATTGCTACTGTATGTTTCCGTGAATACAGAATCAACAACTGTGTACCTGAAAAGGTTAATAACACAGGTGCCAAGAAACATATCTCTATACTGTAGACAGCACCAACAAAGTATGTCAATGCCTAATCAACAGCATTTAATGAGATAAAATAAATACATTTCATCTTTAAAGTCAAAGATGTACCCCTCCTCTCGGTGCTGTTGGTACTAGTCCAGAAATTTCTCTCTTAAGGTGTTGCAATGATGTCAGATGAATAGGAGCTCATGTCTGGCATAGGGCCATAATACTTTTGGTTTAATGTTATCTTATACAGATGAGGAAAATATCATTTCTGTAACTTGGTTAAACCAAACACTTTAGAGAATGATGACAATGATATGGGGATAAAGTTGTAACTATCGATTACCCCAATTATAAGGGGTTTGATGGTCATGAGCATTATCTTTTCATCATTATCAAAAATACTGTACTTTATCACATAATGGATAAGATAATTTAGAATGAAATTATTGTCAAATCCTTTCATCTTATGCATTGTATCCTTTAAATACAGTCTCTTTACCATTAAAATCCTGAACCACACAGTAATTCACTTCATGAATTCCCATTTCTTGGTCAGTCTCAAAATAAAAAAACATAATTTTTGGAAGAGTCTTTAATGTTTTTTGAATGGAGGAAGCATAGATGCATAGAGGGTATGACAAATATTTTACATCCTGCACAATGTATTTCACCACATCTGTGTAATTCAATACAATGTTTTGTCCTGTCAATGATAATAAAACACATCGTACATTGAAAAAAATTGTCACATGATGACACTGTTTTCCTTTTATAGTTTTGTATCTGTTGTGATAGTCTTTGATTTACAAAATCTGTTACAATCAGCACAACGGAAGGGTGATCGTTTATACAGCCATTACTGTAACAAACGTTACAATAACTCACACAATAATTATTATTTAATTTGCTAAACTCCTTGTTACAATCGGAACAGTAATATGAGACATTGAGAAAACCCTTCAATGAAGTTATACTGTCAAAATGGTTGTCACAAAATCAAAGGTAAATTTGTTTTCTTCAAAAGGTGGTCCTTTGTAGCTAACTCTATTGAAAATATCTGAAGAAATGTGTATTTGAACTTTTAGATGACACTCAAATATCATTATCTCATCTATTCCACAAGGACCAAATGGAACATTACATGAATCATGGAGTTCACTAGCTTTGGATATAAGTAGTAATCTTGGTTGATTACTAATATATTTATGATTAGGAGCTTTCTGAGATCATCATCAATATTCTTCATTGTTAACACTGACCGTTTCTTTAAAAGATCAGTTTTAATATTAGTGATCTTACAACTACCACTACCTATAGGCATTTCTAAAGTTTTTCCTCAATTTTAAACGATTCATCTAATGTTAACCCTTTTTTTTACTCTGATCAACTTTTTTGATATTTGACAGGATCATGTCAAGGGAAAACACACCCTTGTCTTTCAAACATGTGCTAATAGGTTTATCTAACTGTGTAGAGATATATTGACTCTGACTTTATCTTTGAATTTTAAATGTTGTGTGGTCTCGTCCAGTATATTCTATACATTATCGTTAATGAATTTAGAACGTTTGTGAGAAGCTGCCTGAATGAGTTTTCTTTAAATGCAACATTAAATGTCGTAGAAATGGCACTGTATTTGTCGAAGATTTCGTGATGTTAGATTCCTCTACACTTGGATGTTTACTAGATGTCTGTTAAAAAATAATGAATGTAATAAGTCAAAATAAATGTAGTTATTTGTTAACACTATAAGAAAACACTGTAAATAGTTATTTTTCTTAACACTATTGAAAAAACCCAGCTATACTGTATTTGGATGGACGTCTCATCCCCTGAATGTTGTTCATAATATATAGAAAGCCAAATAGATAAAGTTGGTTCAAATTCATCAATTGCAACAAATAATAAGGATAAAACTCTTCAATCTATTTATTATAATAGTTCACATCCTGCTAGTTGTGGTGGTGTGCAGGATTTTTCAAAGATCAGTAAAAGCATTAGGTAAACTCTTCCGTCCAAATCAGATCTAGGACTGGTTACAACGCCAAGACGTATATACATTACATCTATAAGATATAGATTTTTGAGAAACAGAGTGATGGTTACTTATACTGATGAGCAGTGACAGGCTGATTTAGTAGATTTATCTAACTTAAGTCGCTATAATAGTCAATTTAAGTATTTTTTGACAAGTATCGACGTGTTTTCGAAATATGCATGGGTTGTTCCACTCAAAGATAAGAAAGGAGCAACACTTATAAATGCCTTCGAGCAGATTTTAAAACAATATCCAAACCTTGTAAACTTTAAAATGATGCTGGAACAGAATTTACTAATAGACTGTTTCACACAAAAGCCTCTATAGTTGAACATTTTACTGTACTTTTAAAGCTAAAATGTGGCGCTATTTTACCCATAATGGAACTTCAAGAATATCTGAGTGTTAAAAAATTTAGTCAGTGCCAATAATAGGTCGTATCACCGCAGTATTAAAATTTCGATTCCAAGTGGGTGATTAATTTCGAATTGATAAAGCGAAACGTCAGTTTAAGATAGGATATATGTCTGGGTGGGTAAACGAAATATTCACAAAAGATTAGAGAGAAACCCCCAAGTGTACAAACTGTAAGACTATCTCAGAGAAGAATTAGATGGAACATCTTACGAATTAAATAACAACGTGTTATCAATTCCTCGAATGATGTATATGCTATGAGAGAAATATTACGTGAACGAGGAAGGGGTAAAAACAAACAATATTTCTTTTAAATGGAAAGAATATCCTGATAAGTTTAATAGCTGGATCTCTCAAGCCGATATGAATTAGCTATCATCATAAAATGTCATGTTTAATTCTATTACACATTATTCGACATGGATCAGTTGTACATGATGTTACCCAGCAATAATTCTATGAACTATTTCAACAATACTCTGAAGAATTATATCACACATCTTCCGAGATCTATTGACCTCGAGTTCTCGTGGGAAGTTGCTTTGGCTGAAATATAGTATCCACATAGCTGGCATGATGTACCTGATGGTACAGGCTGGATCACTTACTTTCCTAGCTCTGATGGTCGCAATAACATCATTTATATTAGACTGGGTCATTGCAAAGAGCTTCAAGATTTAATTAGAATACTAAACCAATTAGCCTTTGAATGCGAAACATATTTTGTATTTGACTATGGTTCATTCACCAGAAAAGTAAGTGTCCATATGAATGAGAGATCCTCTATATTATTTGGTCCTGTACTATCTGTACTACTCATATTTGAGAATAGTCATATAATATTAGAACCCACTATAGCTCTACGTACTGTACTATGCATGGAGGATTTTATTCACTCTGTCTTTACTCAGTATTGTGGAACCTAGTATTGTTGGTGAAGCACACGTGCCACTGTTACGAATTATTCAAGTTAAGGGTCAGAATGGAAACATGATCTCTTAAACGTTTACGAAACTTCATTACACCTATATGTAAAAAAAGATATTTCAGACTATTAAGATAGATATAAAAGATGACATGGGTCGGTGTATGCCATTTCAACACAGGAGAGTCATAATTACACTTATGCTTGACTCCCATCGTGAGTATCTTACTATAACAACCCGGTGGTTTATGACATACAACAATTATCAGGTGGAATACGAATTACCGTATTTTGCAGGTAGCAATGAGGCAAAGAGGTCACAGTTTGGGAAATGTTTTAAGCAACCTATTTCATTCAGCCATACCTTTTCTTTAAAAGGGAACATTAGCTTTAGGAAAACAGGCAGTTAAATCAGGTATAAATTTAGCATCAGATGTCATACAAGGCAAGCCTTTTGTTGATACCGGAAAAATATGTGCAAAAGAAGGGGCTCGAAAGTTGACACAGATTGCTCTACCTAATAAAAGGAAGAGATGCAAAGGACCAGCATTCAGAATTACTAAAACCAAGAAACAAAGGACATTGAGCCCTTATATTTTTGACAAGTAATTATGTCCCTTTTACCTCATGAAAAATCCGGTCAGTGTACAAAGTCTGACCTAGGTTTATTTTCTCTTCCTCCTACACAAACGGTGATTGAAGATAGTCTGTGGACAGAATATTATGCTCTTTCATCAGTGATTGACAGAGGACCCATCGAATTTTCTATATCAGAATCAGGAGATGAACCCATAATCTGGCACAAACGTATCTACACGTTAAGGCAAATATTGTAAAAGGTAATGGGAAGGACCTAACAAAAAAAAAGATATACGTCTGCTCCTGTCAATCTGTTTCTTCATTCTCTATTTTCTCAAGTCGACGTACACCTGAATTACAAGCTCATTTCTTCGTCTCACAATCTCTATGTCTATAAGGTATACATAGAAAAAACTATTGAGTTATAATGGAGAAGCCAAGAGAAGTCATCTAACAACGTCTATGTAGGTAAAGGACACAGCAGGAAGTTTTGACAATCTCGAATTTAACGATGGAATCAAAGACCGATAGATAAATACCCTAGGTAGTCAAACTGTTCATATGATTGGCAGCGTACATTCCGACGAAACAAGTTCTTGCTGAATGGTGTTACTTAACATTACACCTCGTACAAAGTATAGATACATTTTGTATTATGTCGAGTGATGAATCAGATTTGAAAGTTGTTCTACAACACATTTTTCTCTACATTAGAAAAGTCAAAATCAGTCCTTTGGTCATTCTGCCACACACAAAAGCCTTTAAGAAAGGAACTGTTAAATATCATTTGAAGTATGTAGAGTGCAAATCATTTTCAATTCTACAGGGAAACTTATAAGCATGTATTGATAATGAATTTTTAGGTGAAGTACCTACACGTCTTGTTATAGGATGTATTGATAATGCTGCCTTTAACGGATTTTGAAAGAAAAACCCATAAAATTTCAAACATTACAGTATCAATTTCGTGGCCGTCAATGTGGTCCTGCTCGACCTTTACAACCTCATTTTGGTGCTAACCTGTATGTACGAAGCTACAAAACATTATTTAGTGGAATGAGAAAACAGTTTCGAGATCACGGAATTGATAAAGAATATGACGAATATTCGGAAGGATATACACTCTTTGTATTTGATCTTACACCCGACCTACCAGTTGGTGATTCACACTTTAACCTGGTGAAACAGTGAAATCTACGAATAGAAATACGATTTGGTAAAACTTTACTTAACACTATAAATGTTCTCACCTATGCAGAACTTCAGTCCAGTTCAAAAACATCATCACTGATATCTAAGAAGCAATGTACACTGTTAGAGATTTGTATATGAGAAAGAAACGTGGAAGTGTGTTTGCTAGCGATGAGATACCTAACTATGCAGAAAAGCAACTGTACATCGTCAACTTGGATCCAAATCATAAACCTAGAAGTCACTGGGACAGTGTCTACTCTGGTCGAAATGAGAAAGGAGAATATTTTGATCCCCTCGGCTTGCCTTCATGATCTCATAGCATAGGAACATATCTCAAAAAGAACTGTCAAAAGTGGACTTATAGATATAAATGATATATTTGCTCATAATTTTCTTACAGAGCAATTTAATATAACAACACATTTAATAGACATACCTTTATATATATAGATATCAAATATCAAAGTTTAGTTTAGTTTACCGTGGCAGTTATTTTGATTTAAAACGTTTAACCATAAGCCAAATTAACTTTAAAAAAATCAATTTCGACCAAGGGTCAAAAGCAATTGGGGGTGTTCAGAAACAAGCAAATATCAAAATCCTTATTGTAATCCTATTAAACCACCTACCCACGTGCATATAGCAACATGGCCCTGGTGTTGTTGACGGGTATTATGTTACGTATTGAGAATTTGAAATAATCCGCAGCGGAGTTAAATAATTTAAATTTCAATAGTTGAAATGTACCCTGGATTTAGTGTTTATAAATACGCCGATATTTTATTTAATTTACACTATTTGCCAAGAAGATTGCTCACACCATTTTTTTTACACAAATACGTCTTAATATGTATATAACAGTACAATTTACAATACCAAATATTATGATTAATTATTACAAACCAAGTTTCACAAACAGAAATTTCACTAACTTACAAATAGCCTAAAATCCTTTTCCTAGTTAAGTCTCCTTGATATCCAGCGAGTTAACTTGAAGTCGATGTACGTACAATTATCAAGAAGCTAGATAGCTTTGTCAGGCGTTGAATTGTTGGACTGTCGAAGTAAGATAATATTTTCATAAAACCACTATTGTCCGATGAGAAACCAGCAATATTTTTGGAAAGATACTAACGTTTGATGAGAATTCACTGACGTTCGAAATTTATAGCTGTTCCTGGTCAAATGTCGTATATTTTCCAGTTGGTAAGGGTTAGCAAAATTACGGCTTATAGTGTACACACGGTTATAACAGTTTTCTAGCAGACTTAATTGTTTCTTCTTTGGCCTCGGTCTTTTTATACGAGCGGGCAATGCTTTTCTCGAACGTTCGGACAATACCAGTTATGGAAGTGGATATATTGTTGATTATTGTGTTCACGAATATTCTACAACCTTGAAGAATTGGCGGGAGTTTTGCCATAGTAACTAACACGATCAGCTAGACACGCCCTCAAATATAAACTTATTCGAAAAAAACGTTGATATTAAAATAAATATATAACAAATTCGTTATACGCAACACATATCTGATACTACAAGTCACGTATATTTCTAAATACAAATTCAATCTAACCAACGTTCATACTAAAAATAAATACATAATCATAAATTTGTTACATGGTTCAATGCCCCTCGACACGTTATAGAGCTTGTCGAAATTATGGCATCCAAATCATAAAAATACAACAAGACACAAATAAACTTTTGTACAGAAGTACAGGGAATTTCATTGAGAAATTATATTTTGATATGATTGTAAGTAAACAAAATTGAGAACCCAAACCTATGTGCAAACCTTAATAAACACTTACTTAAAGAAAACCTTGAATGAGATGATCTGTGTTTCGAAAACTAGATCTTAAAAAGCTGGCTTTTGAATATGTTTTTGTAGTGTAATTGTAAAAGCCATGAAAATGAGATGACAAAAAATTGGTTAACGTATGACATCACATATTAAAACATAGAAATCAATTAAAAATACTTTGCAGAAATATTCACTAGAAATAAATACAAACGAACAAAGGTACTAAAATTAGAGGGCTCACATCGGTAAAAACAGGGCTTCCAGGCTTGTGTTGGGTAAAGCACAGATAGCTCATTGTGTAGCTTGATGTTTAACAACAAACAATTATACAATTAAAGCAATACTCTAGCACTGGTGTATTCAAAATTAGCCAAATTAATATGCTAAGTTTAAAACATAAATCAACAATGATTGCAACTTTTTCGTACCTCATTTCTATTATAAGCTTTAAAAAGTAGATTATCTAAATGTGCACAAAGAATCGTGATTTATATAATGTGAGGAGAGAATGCCACGTCCATGTTTTATGTTGTTAAAAAGGTAAGAAATAAACTAATAACGTACTGTTACGACAACGGAAGTCACGTGACGCTAGTAATACGTGATGAGTATCTAGAAAATTCGCGAAGAGATGAAATGTACGCTTTTATAGTATATAAGCCGGCAAATAAAGTGACGGCAAGAATGTAGTTGCAGATAGAGAGATTGAAGATATAGACACGGATAATCGAGTCAAGCGGGCACTGTAAGTAAATTGCGTGAATCGTTGTGAATTATAGCGTGAGTTTAAGTGACTGTGGAAATTAAGTGTATTGCAAAGTTGAATTGAGAAAGAATAAACCAGTTTTATTTAAGAAAGGACTTGTATTGCAGAAGTTTCTTCGGAAAGAATTTCTAAGGAAAATTAACAGATGAACACAGATATAACAAATTAGTGTGAGAGAGTGGTAAAAAAATGGAAACGAGAGGTGGCAAATCAAACTACAGCTTAGCATATTTGATGGCAGCAATACAAGAACAGCAAAAGAAACAAGAAGAACGAGAAAAGAAACAGGAAGAACTTGAAAAGAAACAAGAAGAGAGATTACAGCAGTTGTTGGATGATGAAGAAAAGAAACAAGAAGAGAGACTACAGCAGTGGTTGGAAGAGAAAGAAAATAAACCAGAAGAAAGTCTCCAACAGTTGAGAGAAAGCCAGAGTACAAAAATGGAAAACATTAGTAAATTTCAAAGCGAATTAAATACATTAAAGGATGATTTACCATCTTTTACACAAGGAGGATATATTAGCCATCGACTTAATCAGCCTCAGGCAATGGGAAGCCCCTTCCAGACCCTACAGCTAAACCCTAAAGCAGACATCTTCAGTCCTGCTAGAAGTCACATTCCAGACACGAGTGTCAGCAATAGGGGTGATCTTGTATGAAG
>NW_013666153.1:205663-209636 GCF_000517525.1 Limulus polyphemus
CCGACCACATTTTATTCAGAAAGTCACGTCTTAGAGACGATCCACTATGTCATATGGGCCTTCCCATGAAAAAGACAAATTAGGAGACTTCTCTTTGGTCTTCCTGGGATTATACAACCAAACCTTGTCTCCTGGTACAAAACTGACTTCAGTAGATCTCTTATCATAACATAGCTTCATGGAATCAGCAGACATTTTCAAGTTTGAATGCACTTGATGGGGAATATCATCCATCCTTTCCAATAACACTTTCACAAACTCTGATACATTTTCAGGCAACTCTTCATAAGGTGGGCATCCTGATAACAGATCCACTTTGCTGGAGTGTATCCAGTGACTTCATGCTCTGCTGTCCTATAGGCCATCAACAGTGGAGGGAGTAAGACATCCCAGTCATCTTGACGGCTATTACAAAACTTTACCAATTCCTGTCCAAGTGTCCAGTTGTACTTTTCTACCATCCCATCAGACTGTGGGTGAAGTGGCGTTGTTCTAGTCTTTCGTATGTCAAACAACAGCTGATTCAAAGTTACGGCCTTGATCTGAATACTCATAGTATTTTATGTTTAATCCTTCATTTGACAAAATTTTAGGTAAAAGAAGATACCTCAACAAAGTTAGTAACCAATCTTTTCAACAACAAAAAGGGTTTTCTAAGATTACGACTATCACATTTAATGAACAAAAGGTAAAAAGGGTAAGAACTGCTTATTTCAGATTGATACTTGTACATAAATTCTCGAAGCACTAATCTACAAAACTAGCTCAGGTAAAAAACCAGCCAATCATGTTACATTTACCTCAATCCTCCTGGAACAAAATGGAGGAGGTCAATAATTATTTTTAAATTTCAGATAAGTTATATACTAGTGATAGACTTTTTAAAAGATTGGATGGGATACCCTTTATATGAGAGATGAACTGCATCCTGTTGGGACTGATGACACAAAATATGGCAGTCAAGATGGTAAAACTATATGGGGTACAATTAGGTGTTTTCAGAGCCGAAAGTGTTTATTTGACAGTTGTTAAAGGGTGGCCGATCAGATAGATGATGTCAATAAAAAATTGTATAATGAGATAAGGGTGTTTCTAATAAAAAATACTGATGCAGTAATTATGGAATACTAATTTTAGACACATTAGTTGGTGTTATATCTCCTTAAAACTAAACTATCTGATCATGCAATTTCTTAATATAAGTAGCGTTTCAACTCTCAACAACTAGTGTGTGTTGAATCCCAGCTGGCATTATGAGCCCTGCTATTACCAAAAGATCTCATTGGTAGAGTATAGGGTAAACTGTGCTCTTTCTAACGACTATATACACTGTGTCAACTAACTACATGTATGTTGTACATCTCAAGGCAAAGTATAGAAGATGGACGTTGGCAAATTTATTTCTATTTCCCAGTGAATGGAAGTGTAGGACTTTAGATCTCACTACCAATTAATTCAAACACACATACTCAGCATGTGGAAACTCCTGTATATTGCTAGCTCATGTGGATACTTAAGTCAAGATTTTGCAAAGTGCATGGATCACAAGACATGAAAATTGCAATTTAAATATTTTTAAAGCTTTCCAGTTACTTTCATTGACATATACTGATAATAAAGTTATTTACTTAAAATTTGAATGTAATGCAGTACCATGCACAGAAAGGAATATAAACATAGTGCTGGTGGTAGCCAGTAGTGACATGTTTAATTGAGAATATCGAGCCTTGTGTCAACTAACAAGCGATACTTTATACCCTTTGTTTTTACTGAAACTACTGGTGGAACTTCCTTTACACACAATTAACACTCAACATTTTATTCCAAACTACCAGAACTACTTTTGCTTTGTATTATATGTGAACTTTATATGTATTATATGTAAAAGCTTCAGTTTCTGGTGTGCTGTTATTTTCTGTCTTTGGTGGTTGCCTACAATCTTTAGTCATGTGGCCTTTTAATCCACAATTGAAACATACTAGCTGCAATCTATTTTTTCCCAAAGCATTTTTAGAAGTATGCCCTAGCTTACTGCAATTGAAGCATTTTGTAATCTTGGTCTTATTTTACTATTGATTCTGCCAACTTTTTTTATCATTTCTTTTATCTACAGTGTTTACAGCTGATTGTTAGGATTTGTATATCTGCTTTTGCATACCTCTTCTCCAGTAACTATTCCAATTATGTCTAGCACAGTCTTGTCAAGAGTATTTGCTTCATTCACATTTCTTTTCATGATATTACTGTTAAAACCCCATTCACAGTTTAACTTTAACTATCTCTCCATGGGCATCTTTTACTGTGTATGTCACGAAGTTTTTTGTTACCTTCAAAATTTAATTAACCTCATCTGTCCAGGTATCATTTGTTGTGAATGTCACGATGTTTTAGTGACTTAAAAAGTTTACTAAACTACTTTTCATTTATATTATACTAATTAGTATAGCATAAAATCTTAGCTAACAATCCATATTTTAAGAGTATATAAGTTTCAAATTCTTAATTTTATAAAGCAATATTTAAGAAAATCCTGAATTTCCCATAGTGTGACATGTTTTATCTAGTCATCTTCTCTTCTCTATTTTATTCACCACCCCTCCAATAAGTTCGAAATTGCTCAAACAAACCATAATTTTTATAGCCTTCAATTTTGTTTGGCTACAGAGCCATAAAATAGAAAATCAGGCCCCTCTTGTCACACCCACTTGTCACATCCTCTCTTTCAGGATTTGTTAATAGCTCTCTCTGTTACATTTAATTCTACATTATCTATGATCAAAAGAAAGTCAAGATTTTCATATATCAAATGACGTATTGTATTACGTTATTTTCTGAACAGTTAACTAACTCTTCTCTCTTCTCTTCTTCTAAATTTCTCTGTTAGTACAAGCTTTGTTCCCAACGAAAGATAATGGCCAGCTTGGATGAAATTGTAACGACTCTTGTCGCATAGTTAGAGAGCCAGAAACATTGTGGTTGTTAGATGAAATTGTCTGCTTTTCGCATGTTAATATTCCATGTTTTTGGTACATTATTTAATTGAATAAAAATTATTTAGTGCATTACTACTATTAGTATAAAATAGTAGGCTTAAGTTCCATTAACCATCAACAGCAAAAAAATACTCGGGTAAGTACTTTATTTCTTGTTTTGCATCTTTACTTTATATTTATTATTATAAAAGTAACTAAAATGTAAAAAATATGAATCTAGTTAAGTTCAGATTAGATAAAATAAATAATAATTATAATATAGGAATTTCATTATATAATAATAATGCGAGCAGCTGGTAGTAGCTCTGGGTAATGTAATTTCATAGTGTAACATGAGCTCCACATTCCCCAAGTGATTTACAACTTATAATGGCATGAACAGTAGTGGTTAGACATAGTTCAAAGGGCAAACAAAGGGCAATAAAACAAAAAAACTTAGTTATAAATAGATGTATATTGTTACGAGTTTAAAGCTATATATGATAAACGAATATAGTTTCATGTTACAATTTGAAATCGTTCTAGAAAGAAAAACAGGGTAATTTAGATTGGGGGGGGGGGGCTGATGTCAGTCAAATTGACCAACCTTGTATAAAGTTAGGGAAGAGAAAATAAGAGATAAAATATAAAGGTATACTGAAAACAAACATTTGAAATGTATATAGGATGTATAATCTCTAAAACAAATGAAATTTGAGATTTTTGAGATGAAGAAAAGTATTTTTAATTTTAGCTCTTTCAGCACGTGCTCAGTCACTGGGACCGACCTCATAACCATTTTGTGCTTCTTTTCATGCTTTAACATTTAAATTAGTAAGTGAATGTTACCGAAATTTAAAAGTTTATCTGTAAACATTACAATGCTTTCATACGCAAAATATCAAATTTTTATTAAGTCTTAAGGTTTGTCGTATTTTCTTTTCACATGTTGCCTATCTAACATCCAAAGTAATTTACATTTTAAGATTAAAAATACTTTT
>NW_013666153.1:210272-212998 GCF_000517525.1 Limulus polyphemus
ACAATGCTTTCATACGCAAAATATCAAATTTTTTATTAAGTCTTAAGGTTTGTCGTATTTTCTTTTCACATGTTGCCTATCTATCATGCAAAGTAATTTTCATTTTAAGATTAAAAATACTTTTATGCATCAGAAAATTTTCAAATTTAACATGCGAAATCTTTATAATGTCCAGATAGTTATCAAACTTTCTTAACAAAAAAACTTTATATTTTATCTGTTATTTTCAGTAGTTAATCTCTAAACGGGTTCAGTATATTTGACTGATCTCATCTCGCAACCACCATAAAAAAATAAATAGGAAATAAATATAAATCATGCCTCTTTCATTCTAGAATAAACACAAATTATAACATAAATGTTTAGACTGTATAGCTTAAATCTCATAACATTATACATTTATATATATTTATTATTTATATTATATTGACCTTTCAGCCGTGCCTCGTAACCCCCTCCCCGAAATATATCTTTTTCTTTCTAGAATGACTTTAAATGTAGCGTGAAACTACATTCGTTTATTCTAAGTAGCTTTAAACTGTAGCAGTATACATCTATTCATAATTAAATTTGATTGTTTTATTGCCCTTTGACCAGTGTCTAACTACTATCTACGGCATTGTAAATTGTAAAACAATCGAGGAACGTGCAGCTCACGTTACACTTTCGAATTACATTACTTTTGAGCTATTACCAGCTGCTCGCGTCCACGCCTCGTGAAACATTTTTATTATATTATTATTATTTATTTTATCTAATCTAATCTTAACTAACCTAAAAATCTCTATATTTACATTTTAATTACATTTATAATAATAAATAAATGATAAACATGAAAAACAAGAGAAAATAAAGTACTTACACAATCTTCTTTTTTCTTGCTGTAGATAATCGATGACACTTAATCCTACTTTTTTATATTAATGGTAGTAATGCACTAAATAATTTTTATTTAATTAAATAATACACCATAGAACATTGACTAATGTTTGTCGTGCGTGGCGACTCATGAAGGGGAGGAGAGGATCCTGGTGGTTGAGTGGTGTCTGTGGCACTGCAACACACCACTTTGGCCTTGAATTCCTGTAGATGGGTGACCCCTAGGGTCAATCGGCTGATCCACTGGGGCTAGGGTCAACTGAGTACCAGTGTTGGGCGTTTTCAATGGGTGTTGTGGACGTCGTGTCTGATACTGGTGTTTTGGTATAATGCTCACAAAACCCTGGCATTGCTGCAGTGTCCTTGTTTGACATTGTATTGTGTTCCCTCGTAGAACTCCATATCGGGTGGGGTCAGTGGGTACTGAATCTCTCTCCTTGATTATGGATCCCCCATTCCAAATAAAAAACATATTAAAAATCTGCTAATTAGTAAACGACCACGCCTAGAAGACTCTGAACAGCAGTCTCCATCACAAAGTACACCTGTACCTCGCTTTTTGATCCTGCATTCACTGTCTGATAACTCTTTAGGGCAACTGTCTCCCTTTTTTATTCAGAAGGGCTTAGAGGGGCTTGCTGGCTCTCCAAAGTCAGTTAAGAAGCTCCGTTCTGGAGACATCTTAGTAGAAACATCCACAGCTAAGCACAGTGAACTCCTCTTGAATTCAAAAGCCATTGGGGATATACCCATTAAGGTTACTCCCCGCGCTTCTTTGAATTCCTCACGAGGTGTTATTGTTGAGAGGGACTTGAAGTCTAGCCCGAGTCGAAGATCCTTGCTGGTTTCTCCAGCCAAGGAGTTTCAGCAGTTCGAAGGATCTCCACTCATCAAGATGGAATTATGGTGCCGACCTCAGTTTTGATTTTGACGTTTTCATCACCACATCCACCTGCCGCCGTTAAGCCAGGTTATTTGAACTGTAAGGTATGGCCCTATATTCCCAACCCTCTCCGATGTTTTCAGTGTCAGTGGTTCGGTCACTCAAAGACATCTTATTGTGGTTCTGTGATGTGTGCTCGTTGTGGTGGCAAAGACCATGACACCTACGAGTGCAAACTGGACCCTCACTGTGTTAATTGTAGTGGTTCCCACCCCTCTTACTTTAAGTCTTGCCCTAAGTGGGTGGAGGAAAAAGAGGTACAGCATTTGAAGACTCTTAATAACATCTCTTATCCTGAGGCTCGGAAGCTATTGTTCCCTACTACATCTCGGACATATGCCTCTGCACTACACTCCACTGCTACAGTGGGAGTGCATACAGACCTTTCCGTGCCTCCATCTGAGTCTTTTTCACGCCATGTGCGGGGTCTTCTGCCCTCCATGGATAATAGAGTTGATAGATCTACATCTACTCCAATCTCTGTCCTCACTGTTCCTTCCAGTGACTGCCTGGGTCAACCTCCTTGGGCAGCAGCCTCTGGTGTCCGTGCAGGTCCTTCTTTGGCCCCTAAATGCAGGACGATTATTCGATCACGTCCTCAGTCATTGGATTCTCACTCTGATTCTCACGTGGAACTGTCGAGGTTTCGTTCTAATCTCGATGACATTAAGGCCTTGATTGACTCTTATCATCCCGCATATCTCTCCTTACAGGAAACATTTCTGAAACCTGCTGATACAGTCACCTTTTGGCAGTTTTCTTTGTACCGGAATAACAGGTTGTGTGATGGGTGGGTACACGGAGGGGTGGCACTGCTGGTCAACCAGCATATGCCCTCCTTATCTGTGTCCCTCGACTACACCCGTTGGACGGCCGTAGCAGTACGGTTCGTTTCCGTTGGGTT
>NW_013666153.1:213015-217985 GCF_000517525.1 Limulus polyphemus
CTGCTGGCCAACCAGCATATGCCCTCCTTATCTGTGTCCCTCGATACACCCTTGGAGGCCGCAGCATACGCGTTTCCTTGGGTTGTGCCATCACTGTTTGCTCTCTCTACCTGTCTTCTGGGGAAACTTATGATCAATCGGACCTTGATGCTCTCGTTGACCACTTGTCACCTCCCTTTTACTTCTGGGAGACTTAAATGGACATAACCCCCTCTGGGGTGGCACTGATATTGATGGTTCCATTGAGCGTATGCTCTAGGATCACAACCTTTCTTTCTTCAATACTGGAACATATACTTATTTTCATGCACCTAGTCAGTCTTTTCACTCGCTTTTCTTGGATGGTCGACAGTGATCCACAGGGCAGTGATCATTTTCCTATCATACTGAAAGAGATTGGCCATGGTCGATGCCACCCGACCCGAGTGCCATAGGGGAAGCTGGACCAGACTGACTGGCCATCTTTCACCTCTCTCTCTGAACTTGATCCTGCCTTCGTCTGTCTGCCATCAATAGACGATTGTGTGGTGGCAGTGACTGACTGTATTGTCCAGGTGGCTGTTTATTCTATTCCTAAGACCTCGACACGTTTTCCACGGTATCCTCGTCCATGGTGTAGTCTTGCCTGCCAGGAGGCACAGAAGGCTCAAAAACAGGCCTGGGATACCTTCCGACAGCATCCCACTCTTTCTAACCACATTGTTTATCAGCAGGCCCATGCCTATGCTCAGCAGGTTTAACATCAAAGCCAAAAGGAGTCTTGGATTAAGTTCACTACTAGCATCTCTTCTACCACCAGTTCCAAAACTGTATGGGACAAGATTCGGAAAGTCACTGGGAGGTATGCTTCCCATCCACTTTCCACCTTCCTCTCCAATGGCTAGGAAGTTGCTGATGTCCAGAGCATTGTTGATGTTCTCGGCCAAAGCTTTTCTCGTGCTTCTAGCACTTCTGTTTCTTCCCCTGCCTTCTTGGCCATAAAGTCTCAGTCAGAGCAACCACCTCTTTCCTTTTGGGCTGATCGTCTCTATGATTATAATCGCCCCTTTACAGTTGTGGAACTCAAAACTTGCTCTTCATCAGTCTGGTAGTACATCGGTTGGACCTGATGATGTTCATTATGAGATGTTGTGCCATCTCTCTCTCCTGCCTCTCTTGCTATTCTTCTGGTTATTTTTAACTGGATCTGGCAGGAGCATATTTTTCCTGATGCTTGGAGCCAGGCTATTGTCCTCCCTTTCTCTAAACCTGGGAAGGATCCCAAGATTCCTTCTAATTATCGTCCCATTGCTTTGACTATTTGTCTTTGTAAGGTCCTAGAGAGGATGGTCAATGCTCCGTTTGGCTTTCGTATCCAGGCTCTACTGGATGAATTGGGTCTGGCATTGGATGACATTGCTGTCCCCAATGATCATCCCATTCCACCATGGCTTATTACCATCCCTTCCTGTGACTTTTCGTTGAGTCATCTGAAGAAGGCGGATACTCCCGATTGGAAGTAGTCTTCTTTTTGCTGAACATCTTTTGAGCCATTCTTCTCTACCTATTTACATGGATGATTCGAAATCGGGTGACTCTGTAGGTTCTGCAATGGTGTGCTGTGACTCAGTAGCTGCTCACAGGATCCCCTCTACAGTTTCTGTGTTCACTGCTGAGTTGTATGCTATTTCTCTTGCCCTGGATCAGGTAGAAGCTATGCAGTACAGTAATTGTACTATTTACACTGGTTCTCTTAGCTCTCTACTGGCCCTGGAATCGCTTAACGTTAGTTCTCGTCGATATTCAACACCGATTGGCCCACTTTTCTCTATGTTCTATTTCCATCCAGTTTTTCTGGATCCCTGTCCACGTTGGTATTTACGGGAACGAGCTCGCTGACACCGCAGCTAAGTCCGTCTGCTGTGGTGCCATCACGACCATGCCTGTCCCATAAATGGACTACGTTCCTGTCTACAAGGCGCGGCTTCGTGCCAGTTGGCAGTCGACTTGGAGTGAGCAACGCCATAACAAGCTTTTCCAGATCAAACCTTCTCTTGGTCTTTGGAAGTAGTCCAGGCAAGGCTACGTATTGGTCATAGTTTTTTAACCCATCACTTTCTTTTATCAGGTATTGACCCACCGATGTGTAGTCTTTGTGACACTCAAGTCACAAAAGCCCACATTTTACTGTCGTGCTGTCGTTACGACTGTGAGCGGCGGCACCATTTTAGACACATGTTTTCTAAAAGTTTACCCCTGACGCTGGACAGTGTCATTGGTAATGGTGACACTGTCCGATTAGATTGTATTTTTAATTTTTTACACACTATAGGTCTTTTTAATTATATATAAATCTTTTATCTACATGTATTGATTTTAACTCGCTGTATTTTTACATTTTACTTTAATTTACTTTCATTGTTTTTACCGGTTGTTGGGCGCAGATAGTCTCGCTGCTTTGCGCCATAAAGCACCAACCAACCAACCAATTATCTTTATAGCTAGCTGTGGTTTTCATTGTCTTCTGGTAGCTAATTATCTATATAGCTAGCTGTGGTTATCATTTTCTTCTAGTAGTTAATTATCTTTATAGCTAGCTGTGGTTTTCATTGTCTTCTAGTAGCTAATTATCTTTATAGCTAGCTGTGGTTTTCATTGTCTTCTATTAGCTAATTATCTTTATAGCTAGCTGTGGTTTTCATTGTCTTCTAGTAGCTAATTATCTTTATAGCTAGCTGTAATTTTCATTGTCTTCTAGTAGCTAATTATCTTTATAGCTAGCTGTAATTTTCATTGTCTTCTAGTAGCTAATTATCTTTATAGCTAGCTGTAATTTTCATTGTCTTCTAGTAGCTAATTATCATTTTCCGATTTTTTTACGTCGTTTCTCATGTTTTCTCTGTCTTTATCTAAGTTATTTAAAGGACATTAAGTTTAAGCTGTTTTCTGTATAATTTCTATGCGATTCATCATGTTTTCTCCTAGTACCTATCTTTTTGAGTGTTTTTTTTTCACATCTAATTAGCATTTGGTATACTTTCTGTAGATAACGATTGTTTTACGTGTTTTCTCCAAGTCTCGTATGACGTGTTTTCGTGTCATTTTTGCATAAGCTAATTGATGTTTTAAGCGATTCTAGGTATGTGCTATAATTATCGTTGTATGTGATTTCTCCAGCTGGCTATCCTTCAGTTATTGTTTGGTATTATCATTTGGTATTATTTCTATTGCGATTCATCACTTTGCGTGATTTATACAGCTAAGTATAATTTTGTATCTCCTTTAAAGCTATCTATCGTTTTCTAAAACCCAATTATCGTTTTTCGGTTTTTTACGTATCTAATCATCATTTCTAATGTTTTCTCTCTCTTTATCAAAGTTTTCTACAGCTAACTGATATTTTGTATCTTTTGTGTGCATAATTATCACTTTATACGACATTTATCATATTTTGTATTGATATATATTGTATATCGTGTTCTTTACAGTTTTATGTGTTTTCTCTATGTAACTAATGATTTAAGTCTTCCTTGGTATATTTCATACAGCACACAAGCTATCATTTATTGTATTTTCTACATAATTTGTCATTTTTTTCTACTGCTATTCATTGTTTTGCGGGATTTATACAGCTAACTATCGTTTTGTATGTTCTTTACAGCTGTTATTTTCTTGTATTATAATAGTTACTTATCATTTTTAGCATTTCTATTTGTATTTTCATGTTTTGTATAGCTAATTATCATTTTATGTGTTTTAGTATGTTTTCTAGAGGTATCTATCATTTGCATGATTTTCACAGCTAACTAGCATTTTATATACTTTCTGTAGATAACTATCATTTTTTGTGTCGTTTTGAGTATTTTCTATACGTAACTAACGTTTTCATTTTTATATAGTTGGTACATTTTATACAGCTATCGTTTAAAATGTCTTTTTTAGAAAAGTTGGCATTTTTTCTACCGCTGTTTATCGTTTTGCTTGCTCTTTATAGTTAACTATATTTTTGCATGTTTGCTAGATTTAAATCTCGTTCTGCATGTTTTGTATATTATTTAGGAAAGTTTCTTCGGCTTACTATCATTAGATATTTTTCTTTACCTAACTATAATTTAACGATAATGCGTATTTAGGTCAAGTAGTTACACGTCTTGTTATAGGATGTGTTGATAATGATGCATGTAAACAGATCTTGAAAGAAAAGCCCATAAAATGTCCAACATTACAGTATCAATTTCGTGACAATCAATGCTGATGGAAAACAGATTCATGCTCAACTTTTACAACCTCATTTTGATGCTGAATTGTATGCATGAAGCTATGAATCAGTAGTTAGTGGAATGGGAAAACAGTTTCAAGATCAAGGAATTGATATTAGATAGGATGAATACTTGGGAGGATATACACTCTGCCTTTGATCTGACACTCGATCTATCTGCTGGAGATTCATGCTTTAACTTGGTGAAACAAGGAAATTTGCGAATTGAGATATGTTTTGGTAGTGCCTTACCCAACACTATAAATATTCTAACATATGAAGAATTTCAGTTCATTTTGGAAATTGATCACTATAAAATCATCATAATTGATATCTAAGAAGTCATGAACACTCTCAAAAGATTTGTGTACTTGAAAGAAGCTTGGAAGTGTGTTTGCTAGTGATGAACTACCTGACCATGCAGAAAAACAACTGTATATCATCAATTCAGATACAAGTCGTAAACCTGGTAGCCATTGAATCTATATTTAATTTGGTTCAGATGAGAAAGGAGAATACTTTTATCCATTAGAACTTCCTCCACATAATGTCAAAATAAGAAAATTCACCATGAAGAACTGTTGAATGTGGACTTAGAATAAAAAAGCACTGCAAAGACCATACTTGTATGTGTGTGTGGGGGGGGGGGGCAATATTGTACGAGGCCTGTGAGAAAAGTATCCGACATTTGGCCGGGGAATAAAAACTGGCATACCTGGAGCGTTGGAAACCT